>NW_015664048.1:232406-234585 GCF_001515625.1 Sinocyclocheilus rhinocerous | reverse complement strand
GATGAAGCCGCGGCGGCGCAGTAAACGCAGCGTGCTGTACGACATCACGGCGGATTTCTCCGCGGCGGAGGAGCGCGGCGGCGGGCGAGCGCTGGGAAGCTGCAGCCGCGTCGAGGCCAGACACATTCACATGCTGCTGCAGAACGAACTGTTCATTAACATCGCCACGGCCGAGCAGCAAGAGAGCGAACTGCGCGGACAGATACGAATGCTGCCGTACAACGGACTGGACGCACGCCGAAACGGTGAGAAAAGACAGAGAAAGAATTTATTTATAATAATTTTTTTTTTTTTATTATAAAAATAATATTATATGTTCAGTATATATGTGACCCAGGACCACAAAACCAGTCATAAGGGTCCATTTTTGTATATATATATATATTTATAAATAAATGTATAAAAATGTATTACATTTTAGTTTACTTTTATTTATTTAATAAATATATCTCTTACATTTATTAACAACAACAACAACAACAATAATAATAATAATAAATGGCTTACATTTTAGATATTTTACATATATACTGTATGTATTATTTAAAATATTAGTAAATTTATTAATATGCATTCATGTTAGATTGGTATTATTTACTTTAAAAATATATATCTCATTTAAACTAATTAAACTTGTTTTAAACATGCTTTATATATAAATTAGAGTGCATTATTTCAAAATCTGAAGCAAAAGCAGAATGGGCTGATTTTAGCTTTGTGAATTTATGTTACATAACATCTGCATGAAACAAAAACAGCGGGCGGGCTGAATGCAAATGCAGCAGGTGGCGCTTATGGAACATCATTATAGATAAATAAATAAAAGTATCAATAGTTATTGATTTTAGATCTTATGTATGTGGGTCGAGAGCATATTAAATTTGATTGTGTTTTAAATGAGTAAAAAATTATTTCTGACAAATGGGCAAAACCTAGGATAGTGGCAACTATTAGAAATTTAAAATTACAACTAATTAGTATTTGGGGTGAAAGTAATTAGTCTTTTAATGTGTCAAATTGATTTTTGTTGTAAATATGCGTGACAGGATTGTTACACTGATTGATATTTTAGTGGGTCTCTTCTGTAAATCAGGGAAAAATGTATGATATTTATTTTTTGCTCAGAAAAACAAAAACAAAATTGCAATTAAATTAAAGAATTTTTTTTGTAATTTTTTTTGGGAAAAACAACAATTTAAAGCAGTATTACACTTATTGTTTTTATGCTTAAACCCTTTTTCGTCTTTGACCCATGTATTTATATTATATATATATAATATATATGTATTTTTATACTGATTATAAATTTTTTTTTGCAATGCAAAAAATAAAATGCAGGATGCAAAATTTGCCACTTACTGGAAAAGTTACATTCTGATCATTTGATTATTTGATTTGATTATTAATGAATAAGTCGTTTGTAATTCAAGCCCACTGTTTTTCATCCGTAGAGCTTCCGGTTCCTCTGGCGGGTCAGTTCGTGTCTCCTCCGGTCCGTGCGGCTGCGGCGGGTCATGCCTGGGTCTCGGTGGACGAACAGTGTCATCTGCATTACGACATCGTCGTCAACGGCCCCAGCAAGAGCGAAGACGCCGCCGTCAACGCTCACCTGCACGGATTGGCCGAGATCGGCGAGATGGACGACTCGTCCACCAATCACAAGAGACTTCTGACTGGCTTCTACGGTCAACAGGTAAACAAATCAAGACACTCTAAGTTAAACATAGTTTGGCGATAATGTAAACTGCGTGATTGCAGCACAACAAAAGCGTGTTTTCTTTGGCTGCTCCGGCGAAATCATGCCAGAAACATGATTCTGCTGTTATTTATTAAAATACTTTAAAGGCTTTGTTTATAAAACAAAGCTGCTGTTTTCCCAAATGAGCTGAAAGCAGTATTGCATTCGGTATTTGTAGGTTAAATGCATTTAATTCTGGTTAAACATTAAGAGTTAATCTCGTCCAAATTGCACAAATTTACACAAACTGTGTCTCTTACAGGCTCAGGGTGTGTTGAAAGATCTTAGTGTTGAGTTATTGAGGCATTTGGACGAAGGCACGGCTTATATTCAGGTCAGCACCAAAATGAATCCAAGAGGAGAAATACGAGGACGGGTGAGTACAAAAATGTTCAATGTTATAAAGATTTTCAACAGTAATTTTGTTTTCTACCTTGAAAC
>NW_015664048.1:231365-232378 GCF_001515625.1 Sinocyclocheilus rhinocerous | reverse complement strand
TTTTTTACCTTGAAACTTTTTTTTTTTTTGCTGCTGAACCTTTAAGACTTCGCCATCTGATCTTATATATTTGCATAAAACTTTTATTTTAGAATTCTAAAAAAAATTATTATACATAAATATATTTAACTGTTTTTTATATTTATAATTTTTAAAATTATTTTTAATTTTATATTTTTTATATATTATTTAGTATTTAATCGATATCTTCGTTTTATATTTGCAGAAGTTTTATTTTAGAATTCTAAAACATTGTTTTTGATATTTATCATTTTTTACATTATTTTTTTATTTAAATTTTAAATATTATTTAGCACCTTATTTTAATACTAGTTTTTTAGTTTTATTTAGTTCTTTCTACTTGTATATTGTACAATGCTTTCACAAAATTGTAAACACAATCATCCTAACAGAGTACTTTAAATTTAAAACTGAATTAAATGTAAGTAATGTATGTTAAACCTTTGTATTTAATCGATATCTTCTATATATATGTGCAGAAAAGTTTTATTTTATAGTTCTAAAAATATATATAAATATATATTTAACATTGTTGTTGATATTTAGAATTTTCTAAATATTTTTATTTCTATTTTTAATTTTATATATTTTTCTATATTATTTAGCACCTTATTTTAATACTAGTCTTTTAGTTGTATTTGTATATTTTTGTTTGTTTATTGTACAATGCTTTCACAAAATTGTGTGTAAACAGTGTACTTTAAATTTAAAACTGAATTAAATATGTGATGTTAAAACTTTGTATTTAATCGATATCTTTGTTATATATTTACAGAAAAGTTTTATTTTAGAATTCTAAAACATTGTTTTTGATATTTATTTTTTAAATAATTTTTTTATTTAAATTTTATATTTTTTATATATTATTTAGCACCTTATTTTAATACTAGCCTTTTAGTTTTATTTGTATATTTTTTGTCTACTTGCATATTGTATAATGCTTTCACAAAATTGTATGCACTCTCAGAAAAAAAGGTACAAAAGCTGTCACT
>NW_015664048.1:215196-225541 GCF_001515625.1 Sinocyclocheilus rhinocerous | reverse complement strand
TTTCAGATGTATTTCCAAGAAAAAAACATCGTCTTATATTCGGGTCAATACGGTAATATGCATTGCTAAGAACTTCATTTGTACAACTTTAAAGATGATTTTCTCAATATTTAGATTTTTTTGCACCCTCAGATTCCAGATTTTCAAATAGTTGTATCTCGGCCAAATATTGTCCTATCCTAACAAACCATACATCAATGGAAATCTTATCTATTCAGCTTTCAGATGACCCTTATGACTGGTTTTGTGGTCACATTTTCATGTCTACAGCTTTTATTTAAAAGCAGCACATTTATGTGTTGAAATACAGTATATTGGTTTTAGACATAAAAAACATTTTAATCAGAATATATTTGTCTTGTTTTCCAGTATATGTAAGCATCCTTAAATTTACTAAGATTACATTTAATAAGATTTTATATTATGAAAAACTGCAAAATAATGGGGTAAGAAATACATATAAAAATGCATTTTCTTGCAATATCTTCTGCAATTTCGCTTCTCAAGTAAAGTTATTTTGTTTTCGAGGATGTTTTACTGGAAAACAAGACAAAGATCAAGAGTGTAGTGTAAAGATTGTTAGCTTGGACTATAATAAAATGCAGTAATATAAAAATACATATTTAATGTTTCCTATAAAATTTATATTTGAACATTGTGCTTGATTTCGGTCAAAAGAAAAGAAAGAATCCAAACAGACGACTGCAGTAGAAAAAGTTGAAGAAGATCCAGAAGGTGAGTTTATATGAAACATCAAAACATCTAAACATCACAGCTATTATTTTAAATGTGCAGCAGTATATTAAGATGTCAATTTCGCTTCTCAAGTAAAGGTTTTTTTTTGTTTTCGAGGATGTTTTACTGGAAAACAAGACAAAGATCAAGAGTGTAGTGTAAAGATTGTTAGCTTGGACTATAATAAAACACCAAATACACAAAATAATGTTCTTTTTAGCAGCATCATATGACCCCTTTAACCAAAAACCCATTCAAAAAGCCCACTGATTCAAGCCAATGAAGCGGGAGTGCTAAAATGCTCATTTCTGGGTTTTGGCCTACAAAAATAGACACTCTACTACAGCAAACCCTACAAAGCACTCTCTGTTTTCCCAGCAGCACTTCTGGGGGGCGATGAAGCAAATCCTTTTTTTAAATTTTATTCTAAATTCCAATCTGGCCAGACTGCGGTTCGGACCTGGATCGCGACACGCAAGGTTCCCCCCAACAGCCTCATCTTCCTTCTGCTCCCACTTTTGTTTTACAACTTTCCCCTCTAACCGCAGCGGGTTAATACGTCGGTCACTGGCCCGTCTTTCCACGGCAAATGAATGTTTCTCATCGAGGAACCAGATTGGATCAGTTTTCTCAGACTCGCTCGGACTCATTCCAGTTGTCTGACTTAATTTCTGCGTCTTCTGTGTCAAACGGAGAAAACTCGAGGGAACATGAAAGAAGCTGGACGCTTATTTTCCACCAGTCTCTGAATAAAAGCAGCTAATCAGTTTTTACATCTGCAATCTCAGTGTTTTTCCATCCGCTGTTATTCATCTACAAAATAACACTAAAGCCATTGGGTTATTTGGTAGATTAACAACAGGCCAACATACTTTACAATCAGTTCTGTTCACTGATATTTTAGTTTTATGCATCCCATGGCATGGTGTATTCATAAAACATGCATGCATTTGATCTTTGCTCAAGAGTTTAGTACTATACAAATTGATCAAAAGTGATGATAAAGGCATTTATAATGTTACAAAAGATTTCTATTTCAGATAAATAGTGTTCATATCGATATCGGAATTATATCGTATCGACCGAAATTAAGAAATATATCGTGATATCAATTTTGGCCATATCGTCCAGCCCTATACTATGCTAATATTAGTTTCTCCTATGACTTTACTATTGTCCTTTTGCATTATCGACAAACTACTTTCCTATTTAATACTGTAAAGCTGCTTTGACCCGATCTGTATTGTTAAAAGCGCTATATAAATAAAGGTGACTTGGCTTGCCATCGTGTGTTCGAACGAGTAACTACTTTCATTTCAAACACTTGTGCAAGAACCACAGAAAAAGAGATGACGTTAAAGCCAAGTCTGGAAATGCACAACCATAAAATGCTAAAAACATTTCTGGCACGTGCATAGCATAAATATGCACCTTTATTACATCGCATTTAGTCTAAACTCCACCTGATGTCTCATACTATGAGCAAATTCTTATAAAAGCATTGGTGCATTTACAGTTTCAACATTAAATATGGATTATGGAATATTTCAGTTCATGGAAATGGACAGATTTGACACTTCTAGTAAAATGTGAAATGTTATGATACTGCAAAAATGGGAAGAAAGCAAGGCGTCTTGAACTCCAAGAGCATATGCATTTCTGGCCTGTGCATTGCATGAATATAAATCGTAAAATCCAGTCTATTTCTTGTATAGATTACATAAAAATGCCGATTAGTTTACCACTTCTGTCCTTCAATATGTCAAAAAAGCATTTTTTCTTAACGTTTTTGCCTGCTTTAGCTTGTTGTCCATTATATCCTGATGTATTTTGAATGAGTAGAGATTTGAGGATGACTAGTTCAATGTAGATCAAGCATTGATCTTTTATGAATCATTTGTTTGAACCAATACTTTTAAACATCTTCGTATCAAACAAGGTCTATAATAAATACAAAGGAATACAGTCCTGTTAATCTCAATGCCGGTTGCTTCAAAACACTCCAGGAACGATGGAAACGTACCTCTAAAACAGCTGTGATTGTTTTGTTCTCTTCTTTCTTTTGCACTTCTCATGAGTTTGTGTCCCTGGAAAACAGCTGAAGTGTGTGTTGTTATAATAACAACAAGAGCTAAATGTATACCCAAAGTAATAACAGTGATAATGCAGCATTCTTCCAAGATTACTGCAGAAGAAACCTGGAAATGTTTCTGTTTTTATAAAAATATCACACCAGCAATCCATTCTTTGAAATAATACATCAATAAATAAGTCATCACAAGCAGCTTTATATAATCACTATGACTCATGACTAGCTTTACTTGTGCTTTGCAACGACGTAATCCAGATAATGTGTCTAGTTTAGATCAGGGTTTCTCAAAATAGGGTTCAAGAGTTGATGAAAAGTCGCTTTGGATAAAAGTGTCTGATGCATAAATGTAAATGTAAAAAGCGAAAAAAACTAATTAAATCACAAAAATGTAAAACTAAAATAAATAAATGTACAATATTTTTTATAAAAATATTTTAGAATCCTCCCCGTCATTGCAGGGAGTGGTGAGGTCAGGCATTGAAATTAAACTATCACTTTATGCTGATGATCTATTATTATACGTATCTAACCCGATTTCGAATTTTCCAATTATTTTATCCATGTTGCAAAAATGTGGCTCTTTTTCTGGATACAAAATAAATCTCCACAAAAGTGAGTGCTTTCCGATTAATGCATTGGCTATGGGTCTCCTGATCATTCAAATCTGCGTTCGCACTGCCGCTGACACAGAGAGAGCGGTTACTTACCATGTTTGCTTAAGAAACATCTTCACAAACAGTCTTTTCAGCTACACAGTATTATTTCTGTCGTACAGTCATTCATATTATCACAGTTATTATTTTATAATAAATCAAATGAAATACAAACAATTAAAAAATACATTATATTTTACTAAAACATACTAATACAAAAAAAATAATTAAAATGTTTGTTTATCTGCATATCGTTATATTTTCATTTTTTAATAAATCAAGTTAAATACAAACAATTAATAAAAAAAATATATATTTTTTTAAAGTGTATTTTACTAGAAATATACTAATACTAAAAATGTTTTTAAAATTATTTGCTTATCTGCATGTCATGCGAACATCAACTGCCATCGGAGAACCGTGAACATGCACATAAGAGGTTAAATAATTGAAATATTGTACAGTGTTTGCTTTCTAAAGATATCTTGCCTCATAAGCACTCATCATTTTATTTTGGGATCTCTTCGTCTGAGGAACTGTACTTTTCACTCCTACAGACTGTTGACCATCTAAACAACTTCCACTTTGAGCTAAAATCAGTATATAAATAAAAGCCTGAGCATGTGTTTACCTCTAAACAGTGATTTGTAAAAACAGACGGATCCGAGCGATAAAAGTGAAGTGTTTATGCACTTGATGCGTCACAGACACTGAGCAAATTCTCATGAGCTCCTTTGTGCATTTATAATTTAATCGCAAAACTCGATTCAGTTCACGGAAAAGGACAGATTTGACTGTTCTGGCACTGTCTAAACTTGAAAATAATTTTCAATATTTACCCTACAGAAATCTATAACTTACTTCAACTCCAATGGCAAGTTTTAAGCTCTTTTCTATTTAAAGTTCACCGCAGACGTTTCGTGAGAGTTGAATGACTCATCAATAGAATAGACAGTTTGCCTCTACATGAATGTAGCCAATCATAATATTAGAAATGAACTGTTTTGATGAATTACTGTTTCCGTGATTGATCATTTCTGAGTACTCAGGTACTCAGGTACTCGTGTTCATCTCTAGGGTGGAGTTTCTCGCTGTAATTCCCGCCTCATGTTTAGCTGAACACAAACTTCTTCCACTTATAAAAACTCACAAACGCTGTCACGCACCTGACCGACGCTCGCGTGTGTTTGTGACGTGTGTAGCGACCAGCAATCAGTCCAGTCCTGTGTGTGTGTGTGTGTGTGTGTGTGTGATCGTAATCATGGCTGTGGACGGTACAGACGAGAATAATTTGGTAAGCGTTTCTCTATTTTTCTGCGTTTCCCCTGCTGGTAGATAATGGAATTACATCTGATTGTGGTTTGGGTGAATGCATAGAAATGATAGCTTTTTCCATGCGTTATACAGAGAGCAGGGTAATTATAGTTAACCAGAAGTAAAACTAAAGCCATAAAAATATTGTTGTTCCTTGAAATGAAATAAATACTACATAAGATAAAAATAAATATATATATATAAAAAACTTTAATTTTAATTCGGCTCATTTTCAGTTAGTTTAACTTGTACTAAAATTGAACATAAAAAAGCCATATTTAAAGATAATAATAATAATAATAATAATAACAATGAAAAAAAAACACTAAAACTAAAAAAAATGTGTTACTTGAAATTAAATAAATACTACATAAAATAAAAAAATAATAAAATAAAAACCCCTAAATTAATTTTAATTCGGCTCATTTTCAGTTAGTTTAAATTGTACTAAATAACTAAAATTGAACATAAAAAAGCCATATTTAAAGATAATAATAATAATAATAATAACAATGAAAAAAAACACTAAAACTAAAAAAAATGTGTTACTTGAAATTAAATAAATACTACATAAGATAAAATAAAAAAATTAAATTAAATAAAAACTAAATTAATTTAAATTTTGGCTAATTTTCAGTTAGTTTAACTTGTACTAATATAACTCAAATTGAACATAAAAAAGCCATATTTAAAGATAATAATAATAACAATGAAAGAAAACACTAAAACTAAAAAAAAATGTGCTACTTGAAATTAAATAAATACTACATAAGATAAAATAAAAAATAAATAAACAAAACCCTAAATTAATTTTAATTTTGACTAATTTTCACTTAGATTAACTTGTACTAAAATATATAAAATTGAACATAAAAAAGACATATTTAAAGATAATAATAATAATAATAACAATGAAAAAAAAACATTAAAACAAAAAAATGTGTTACTTGAAATTAAATAAATACTACATAAAATAAAAATAAATAAAAAAATTTAAATTTAATTTTAATTCGGCTCATTTTCAGTTAGTTTAACTTGTACTAATATAACTAAAATTGAACATAAAAAAAGCCATATTTAAAGATAATAATAATAATAATAATAACAATGAAAAAACCCCACTAAAACTAAAAAAATTGTTACTTGAAATTAAATAAATACTACATAAGATTAAAAAAAACTAAACAACAACACTAAATTAATTTTAATTTGGCTAATTTTCACTTAGTTTAACTCGTACTAAAATAACTAAAATTGAACAAGACATATTTAAAGATAATTATAATAATAACAATAAAAAAACACTAAAACAAAAAATTACTCAAATTATAACAGAAAATACAATAAAAATAGAAAATAGAAAAATTAAAAACTACTACAGTATCGCATTAATACTAAAATAACACTAGTCTGATGAAATGAAGGATACTTTCACAAAGAGTAATAATAATAATAAAGTGCAAGAAAAAAGAAATAGTGATAAATACAAAAGCAGCAGCAGAAACCACTCAAAGTGTCTTTAATACACTAACATTTAAATAAGGACACTGAAAATGGTTAAAGCTATTATGTTTATGTTTCATTAAAGTAAATTAAAAGGAGTTAATATTATTAACAACTACATTTATACAACGTGTACATACTTGTTACTGGTGCACTTCTGTTATTGTTTCTGAATTAGATGATACTGCTCAGCCAGTAATAATAATATCAAACAAATAAATAATTAGCATCAAATAAACACATACATGTGCTTTGAATGTAAAACGAGATGTGTGCTTTTATAATTTAGCTATAGCAGCCTAACCAATAAAACTAGCAAAGTCAGTAATAAAATGAATATAAAGAAAATAATTACAATTAACAGGACATAAATGTAATAGAAATACAAACGAAATACACAGTGCTTGTAAGAACTACAGAAATTGAATAAAGTATCAAATATAAAATTAAAACCTGTTTAGTCGTAACTGTATGAATTAAACTTAGAGAGTGATTTTCGTTAGTGTGAGTATTAAATACTATCGATTCACTTTTGATAAGACTAATTCGATAAAAAACAACAAATATCACGAGAAAAACTTACTTTAATCTCCTGACAGACTTTCGGAAAAGGCGCGCAACGCGGGCTAGCGTCACACAAGCGCGTGCGTGCGTGCGTACGTAACGTAACGTAACAATTCTGGAAACGGTTTGTGAAACAGGGGTAAAACAAAAACTAAAAAAGAAGCTGTGCTTCAAAGGGTTTTTTAGGTCGGTGAGTTCATCAGTTAGGCCTATAGAATGGGAACAAACTTCACCTCATAAGTGAGGTAAATCTGACAAAACATCCACAGTTTCAGCGAAAAGTACTAGTGATGCAAAGTCCGATTCATTTCCGCGAACCGGTTCTTTTCGGACAGATCGGCTCACTGAACCGGTTCAAAAAGCCGATTCATCGGTTCCTGACGTCATCGAGCAATAAGGTCTCTACGCATTTCTTTTCTAACAACCCCAATATTTAAGGTATTTTTAGTGGAATTTGATTGTTTTATATCTTCTCTGAAATTGTTAAAAAACAAAAAGTCATTAACATGTTTAAAATATTATGACATTATTTTCAGTTCCCGTTACTAATTAATGTCACACTGTGTATAGCACTGACTGTCTTATGCTATGCTCTGTTGGTTATTTGTTCTATTTTCATTAATTAAAAAAAATAAAAAAAAGGTTCTTTTTGAGTTGGACGTGCTACTTCGGCTGTGCGTCCTGCGTCATCAACCCGGAACTAAAGTTCGATTCAGTTTGATTTGTGAACCGGCTCAACCGGTTACTTCCTGAGAACCGGCTCAAAAGAACGATTCGTTCAAGAACCTAACATCACTAAAAAGTACCAGAGCTAACATTGTTATTATTTATTACCACAGTAAAACTGTTGTAATTTGGTGTGAGCCAGAGGTTAAACAAAAAAAAATACTAAACAAAACGACAAATTATTATGGTTTTACTGCAGTAACAACTTTGAAGTAAACTATGGTCACACATGGTTGGTATAGTTTATTTAGTTTTGAATCAATATCTGTGTCTTTACTGTAGGAACAAGGTATTTACACAAAAGATGTAGCCCGTCTTCGAAAGAATGATCGCCGCCGAAGATCTTTATCCGATCGCAGTCCGTCTCAGAAGTGTGGAGGTAAGTAAATCCATAACAAAACTCCCACAATGTTTCTACAGCACTAAAGCGTTTATAGGAGAAGATCTCACATCATATGACCCCTTTAAAGTGAAATTCGATTTGACCTTTATAAAGTAATGTTTTTTTAAACCTAAATAAATTCATTAAAATATTAAATAAATTAAAATACATTATTAAAATGATAAATTATTATATAAATTATTATATTTTTTTATTTTAGTTTAGTCTCATGTGTAGAGTTTAAATACGAACTGTTGTCAGCAACACTTTAAATTGAAATTTGATTTGACCTTTATAATGTTTTTTTCTTTTTTTCTGGAAACCTGAATGAATTTGTTAAAATAATAAATAAGTTAAAATATTACTAAAATATATGAATTAAAATAAAAAAATGGTTAGATTTTTATTATTAAAAATATATATAATTAAAGTCATTAACTGAAATATTCGTCTTCAGTTCAGTGTGAACAGTGCACCCTCTACTGGAGCACTCTGACTCTGTGTCAGGTGTGCGCTGTTGCATTGTGGGTAATGTAGTTCTTCTCTCTCTGTGTGCAGCCTGGGCCTCACATTTCCAGCGGCTCTTTGTGTCGTTTATCGGAGCGGATTGGATCTACCTCATGATCCTGGGGTTCATCATGGCCGTGTTCAGCTTTACTATGGATATCTTTGTTGACCTCTTCACAGAGAGTGAGTGTAGGCCTAAGTGAATGCATGTGAATATGGGTGTCAGAATTAGAGTATATACCTACAAGATTGTATTATAGGTTAAGATGAGTGTTTTGGTTTCTGGGTTACACATGAAGGTGGTTTTCTATAGAACTGGAGCATAAACAGTTCTTTGTGGAGACAAAAAAAAAATTTTGGGTTCTTATTGGGACATTCATTCATTCTTTTCATTTATTTATTAAGAAACAAATAATTCAGATAATAATATTTTGCTTCAATAAATTAAAGCCCATTTTAGGACCATTCAAAATTCATTATGCCATTAAACACATTTCTGAAATTGAATGAAAAACACACGTTTATAAAGTAGTTTTTTTCTGCAAAACAGAAAAAAAAAATTTTTATTATATAATTTTTTATAAGCAAAGTAATTCATTAAAATATTTAGTCTTGTTAATGTGAACAGTGCACCTTCTGTTTCAAGTGAGCAAATTAATTAACTAATTAATGAATTGATTGATCCATTAATTCATTCATTCACTCTTTAATCCTTTCATTCATTCATTTGAAGAAACAAACGATTATATAATGAATTATATAATCGGATAATGATATTTTGCTTCAAGAAAATGAAAAAATAAAAAAGTATATTTCTGAAATTTGATGAAACCACATGTTTATTAATTATCAATTTTTTCTGCAAAACTGAATGACTTATTTAAAAAATATATTATATACAATTTTGTTAAGAGCGATTATTTGAAATATTTATTTGTTTGTTTGCTTATAATTTTTCCTGCAAAACTAAATCACTTCTTATTACTTTAATATTTTTTATTATATACAATTTTTATTATGATCAAAGTAATTTATCTTCAGTTCAGTGTTTTTAATGTGAATCGTGCGCCCTCTGGAGGACAGAAAAAACAGTGCACTTTATCTGTTTCAAGTGTGCAAATTAATTAATTAATTATTTATTTAATTAAAATGAAGTCCATTTTATAACCATTCATAATTCATTATGACATTAAAGCATATTTCTCTTCTGTATTTTCATTACTGTAATAATAAAATCTCATTCTCCTTTCTGTACATGTCTCTCTCTCTCTCTCTCTCTCTCTCTCTCTCTCTCTACAGCACACAGGTGGATCTACGATCTTGCAGACAGTCATATTGTCTTGCAGTATTTGGCGTGGGTCGCTTATTCTCTGTTTCTAATGTGTTTCGCAGCAGGATTCGCAAACATAGTGTCAATTCAGGCCGCTGGTGAGACGCACACATTCACAAAGCATCGTTACTGTACATACAGTATAAAGCAAAGCATCATTTGTGAGCTTTTACAACAGGTGTCTTGCGATGAAGTCTCTGTGTGATTCTTCATACAGTAGCTCGTTAGTGTTTGTGTGTGGTTCAGGGTCTGGGATTCCCGAAACCAAGACGTCTCTGAGAGGAGTGATGCTGCAGGAATATTTCACCTTCAAAACATTAGTGTCCAAAGTCATCAGTCTGACCTGTGTGCTCGGAAGTGAATTACCCGTGGGCAAGGAGGTAAACACACACACACACAGACTCACACGCACACACACACACGCACGCACGCACGCACGCACACACACACTCACTCACACACACACACACACACTTGCATACTCACACACACGCACACACTCACACATTCACACACTCACTCACTCACTCACACACACA
>NW_015664048.1:201847-215094 GCF_001515625.1 Sinocyclocheilus rhinocerous | reverse complement strand
CACACACACACTCACACGCACACACACACTCACACACACACAACATGGAACACAAAAACAAATGTGCAAGCTGCTCTTCTCTTTAGAATTAACATGGTGCTTGTAAAGGCAGAAAAAAACATCATGGAAAAAGTATCATAATAACAGTAGTTTTACAGTATATGAGGAGCAGACACTAATTTCAGTCGTTATTTGTAAAAAAATCTTCCTGTCTTCCATAAATCTCTTTCCTGTAGCTCAAACAGTCATGGCTCAGATTCCCAGGGAATGCTTGAAAAGATAAGAAAAAAAAATCGAAAAAAATTCCAGCAAGTCCTCAACACTACAGCAATGTTTCTTCAACACTCCCAACAGTTTTATCTAGTTAGTTTATTATGCTATTATAGTTTATATTGATATTTTGAATTAGTTTTTATTTTTAGCATTTCTTTTTTCATTTTTATTTTGGTTAAAAAAATTTTTTTAATATGTCTATGTCTATGTATTTTATTTTTATTTTACTTTTAGTTATTTTAGTACTTAAACTTCAAATAAATCAAAATGAGAAATATTGCATCGGCAACTATCTAAAATACAGTAAGTTTACATTTTCTATATGTTATTTTATTTCAGTTACAGTTTATTGTATTTCAAGTAATGGATTTTTTAGCTAGCTATGATAACACTGGTTTCAAAAGCACTAAACTATAAATATGACTTTAAATTGAAATGTGATGAAACCACACCCTCTAGAGGATAAAATATATGCACTTTATCTGTTTCAAGTGTGCAAACTTATTCTTGAAGTTTCACTCTATTTAAACTCTATTTAAAAACTTACTTCATTACTATCCAAATTGCCTAATGCATATAATTACATATCCTATATTCAGTATTGACTGCCCCCTGTACTCTCGCAGTAACTCCACAAACAATAGCCTTCCCATTTAATTTACTTTAGTTATTAGCTGTGATCAAGCCAGTACCCCAGTGTTTATCTTGCTCTTGCTAATCCGCAGTGATAAGCTTGTTTACTTCGGGTGTCTGTAGAGGGTGTTAATGGACTCAGTCCCACACTTCATTTACATTCCCACTGAGTGACACAACAAATCTCTAGACTGTTAGCGGTGTTTAGTGTAACTTGCCTTGATGAGGTTTTAGCTTGTTTACTAAGCTATAAAGGCTATTAGCAAAGCTACAAAGCAAAATATATGCACTTTATCTGTTTCAAGTGTGCAAACTTATTCTTGAAGTTTCACTCTATTTAAACTCTATTTAAAAACTTAAAAAAAAAACTGATCTTTTATTTTTAATTGCCATAATTCATATACTTTACAAAAATGCACCATGGTAATCAAAATTATCATGAACCACGGTTCACAATAGAGTAGCCATTAAAGTTATTGATTATTTTGAGATACTATTGTAGTTTTTAATAAAATTTTGAATGTTTTTTTTTCAAATTTTCCTTTTAATTTTAGTTAAAGATCACTAATTTTGCTCTGTTTTTGTCATTTTTAGTAATTTTTAATGTATATGTCTATTTATGAAACAATGAAAATGAAAAAAGTTGATATATATATATATATATATATAATAAAACAAATATTTTTGGAGCATGTTTTAAAAGTTAAGATGTGTGCAAGTCATAAAAATAGCAGTAGCACACAAAATGTACACTTACATGACAAGCAAAATTTCTTAACATATTAAGGCTTGCATATTTGTTTTTGTGGCACTAGCAGACATTTTTTATGTGTTTAGGCTTAAAAATTAAATTTTTCTCTACAGAGATGCTCCTTAAAATGCCTATAACTGTTGTAAAACTTCTGTAATGCACTCCTCTCATGGTTTTTGGCTTTAACGCACAAAGTTTTCTCTCTGCAGGATAGTATGTGGCTTTGGTGGCGCCTTCTTTGTGTATTTGTATGGAAAGATTTCTCTGTTTGTGAAGAAGCAGAAAGCCACGAACAGCTTCCTCATGAAGAAGTAAGTGATTCCTACAGCAGAACTAACGATAAGGGTAAAATGGCATGAAAAATAATATTAGATAATAATAGAATTTGCTGTATATATTGTAAAAAGTCTATGATGTGTCAAACATGTCTTTGTTTGTGTTTAATCATGTGTTTTCTGTCTAGTTGTTTCTTATATTCCGCTTTGGTCTCTGCACACACCCACTCCCACACACACACACACACACACACTCCAGTGTTTGTTCCCCAGGCTGCTAAATCCATCCAGTTAATAATTTTAATGAGACAGCCGAGAGAAACATTAAAGCATTTATTAATCAATCTCAACAACACTCACTCATATAAAATACAGCATCATCATCTCTTTCTCTTTTATACACTCACTCTTGTTCTCTTTAATTAATCAGTGACTCAAAATGAGGCAATAAAATGCTCCATTAGCAGCAAATGCAGTCATACGCTACAATAAAATTGCCTTATTTAAATACAGTACATGCACAATTAGCAGTTAAATGAAACATGAAAGCCAATGTCTTTTTAAAGGAATAGTTCACCCAAAAATGAAAATTAGCTGCTGATGCAATGCTGCATTTCTACAAATCTGACGAAGAAACAAACTCATCCTGATCTTGAATAGCCTGAGGGTTAGCACATTTTCAGCTAATTTTCATTTTTGGATGAACTATTACTTTAAAAATATGTCTAAAGTACTACTTTTTGTTTATATAGAACCAGTTTGTGTTTATGACATCATTTCCTCACCATTTATAGCTCACACAAAGGGACTCCTTGATTTCATTTTTTGACAATCGTACCTGGTCAAATCATTGCATCGTAGCAGACTTTGATCATGACGATCACCTAGCCGCCTGGAAACATCCGCAGGCTAACGTCTTCGTTATTCTCTCCGTCTTCGTCATCATGAAGGTAAATAGACACACAGACACACAGTTTTGTCCTCAAACTATAGCGGAGTATCTAAACCTCTTCTTTATTCAGAAATCTGGTTGCTTTAAAGGCTTCATATAATGATCAACTGATTTTTCTTACTATTTTAATATAAACAGTATATTTGTGAATGTTTGAGTTGTTTTTTGATGCACTGTGTGTGTGTGTGTGTGTGTGTCTGTGTGTCTGTGTGTGTGTGTGTGTGTGTGTGTGTGTGTGTGTGTATGTGTGTGTGTGAGAGTGTGTGTGTGTATGAATGTGTGTGTGTTGTATTTTAATGAGCAGTACTATTGTTTGTTATGTAGTTCTGGATGTCTGCTCTTTCCATAACCCTTCCTATACCATGTGGTTCCTTCGTTCCCATTTTCGTCATTGGTATGTGTTTGTGTGTTTTATCTAAAACATGATATTTACTCTTTTTTTATGCATTTCCACATTTTTATGGCCCGTTCACACCATGGATGATAACTGTAACAGTAACTAAAACCATAAAGGTTAAAAAATCCCTCTAACTCTATATAGGGAAGTCCACACCACAACTATAACAAAAGAAAAGAATGATATAATTGGAATTACATTCAGAGCAATATTTAAAAAAAATATTGGGCAGCACAACTGTTGTCAACATTGATAATAAACAGAAATGTTTCTTGAGCAGCAAATCAGCATATTAGAATGATTTCTGAAGATCATGTGACACTGAAGACTGGAGTAATGATGCTGAAAATACAGCTTTGATCGCAGAAATAAATTACACTTTAACAGATATTCACATAGACAACAGCTATTTAAAATTGTAATAATATAATACATTTTTACAGTATTTGTGATCAAATAAATGCAGCCTCAATGAGCAGAAAAGACTTCTTTTAAAAACATTAAAATATCTTTTTGATCGGAATTTTGGATGTCTGGTTTAAGTCATAGTTCTTGGTGTGAACGGACCTTTAAACCAGTCATTTTTAACAGTATCTATTGATACAATGACTTATTTGACTCTCAAACTAAAGGGAATGCATTCGTGTGTGTTTCAGGTGCTGCGTTTGGCCGTTTGGTGGGTGAAGGTTTGGCCACGTTGTTTCCCGATGGATTTAACATTGATGGACACATATACCACATAGTGCCCGGAGCGTATGCTGTTATAGGTGAGACAGACATGCACACATCAGTTACATCTGAATACTTGGTCAAAATTAAGCATTGATTTAGCTTTTAATCAGCTGTAACCCTCTCTCGTGTTCAGGAGCGGCAGCGTTAACGGCAGGAGTCACTCACACGATCTCGACTGGCGTGATCATGATGGAGTTGACGGGTCAGATCAGTTACGCTCTGCCCATCCTCATCTCTGTGATTCTGGCCAACATGGTCTCTCAGAGTCTTCAGCCTTCCATCTATGACACGGTTATCCGCATTAAAAAGCTGCCTTACCTGCCCATGCTCAGCTGGGGCCACCGAGAGTAAGTCTCTTCGTCCCTACATTTAATCTTTTCTTTCCATTTCACATTTTGCTGATCCTTTGCACCACCAAAATTTTTCTTATAAAACAGATAGTTCCGGTGCTTGATTCTGATTGGCTGAGCCGCGTTCGAAGCTGTTGTAAATTACTCTACAAACACACCTTTGTTTACGTCTGTGTGTTGCTCGGCAACCACTTTGTTACAACCACAACTGTTTCTGAGGAGCTACATTGTTTGGTTGAAGAATACTGTTTTTATTAATATCATTACACTTTATTTGCTCTGTTTTATTCTGTGAAACCTTACTATGTATATGGAATAACCGTTTTATAAAAGCAATAAGTCCTGTGAAGCCGTGGTTTACAGTGAATTTATAACAGCTCCGGTTCGCGTCGTACCTAACAACGCCCCTTAGCTGTTATAAATTCACTGTAAACCACAGCTTCACAGGGCTTATTGCTTTATTAGCAGTTAATTTTGACTTATTTTCAAGGGATTTTGTAAACACTTCAGTTAGAATGTCACCATGTTTTTAAAGTGTACATACTACTAAAAATACCTAGAATATCAGATGTTTAATATCAGTATTGTGTGAAATACATTAGTGTATATACAGTAATTACCCAGCATGCTCAGGTTTAACACATTAACATACATATTGCAATGTGCACATTAGCAGTACATAACAAAAAATTAAAGGCAGTTAAATGTTGTTTGTGTTTTTATGAATTTAAGGCAAGACACCCAAGGTGAGTAGTGTAAACAATGTAACAAATAGAAACAAATAACCATACTCCCCCAGTTGATTGATTGCATTAAGAACTGCAAACATGTTTTGTATTCAAAGTTTTCTGAAATGTGATGTTCAAATTTGCAAATGATGCATTATACAATTAAATATGCACTAATTTGCACACATTTCCAGAAGATAAATCTGAACATTGTATAAAACTAGGTTCAAAATTCTTATTTGATTTTGTTGACATATTAGAGTTAAATGTTTTTACACAAGGAATTTTGAATTTATCTTTTTATCACTCCATAAATCTAAAAATACCGTCAACAACCAGAAAAAAAAATTTTTCACCATGTTTCTAGAAATAAAATGTTCTATAAATGAGTGTGAATAATATATAAACAAACCCCTCAGTAAAAACCTTCAGAATATAGAGAGGAATAAAACTCTAAGATTTGGTGTTTGTAAGTGCTGCTGAAGTGGAGAAAAAACTAATTTTATGAAAACGGCCTTTAAATATACAGTATGTATTATAATTGAACTCTATAGACACAAATAGATAAAGTGCAATAAAAAAGCATGTAAATGATATATGAATAAACCCCTCAGTAAAAACCTTCAGACTATAGAGAGGAATAAATCTCTAAGTTTTGGTGTGTGTAAGTGCTGCTGAAGTGGAGAAAAATCTCTTTAAAGATATGTATTGCAATTGAAATCTACAGACGCAAATAGATGAAGTGCAATAAAATAAACACTTAAAAGTGCATTTTGGATGTTTTTTTTTCCACTAGTGTAAAACAATTTGAAATTAATTGCCTTCATTCAAAATTTTGTCTGAAGTATTTCCTTGATGTGCTGTGCATCAAAGTTTTTCACAGTGACCTCTTCTCTGTCTGTAGGAAGTATGATATTTATGTGGAGGACTTTATGAAAAGAGAAGTTCGTTATATCACGCTGAACTCCACCTACAGAGACGTAATCAAGATCCTACGTTCAGGAAATCTGAAAACACTGCCTTTGGTGAAATCTACAGGTACAAACACACACACACACACACACAGACAGACACAAGATACACTCTTATTTCTCACCTACTGTAGCGTTGGTGCTGGTTGTGTTATTATATGCCAATGACTTAACTTATAAATATTTTAAAATGTATGTGGACATAAATCTATAGGGACTGTCCAGACACATAACCTAAATATATTTGTGAACCGTTCACTATGCTGACAGGATGTTGAGATAAAATATTAAATGAGCTTTATATTTTTTGAATAATGTTTTATTTTAATTGTATTTTTAAATAATTATTTTAAAAAATCTATAATTTTACTGTTTTTATTTATTTAATTTTATTCTATTCTAATGTCTATTTTTTATCTATTTAAATGACATGCATTGCGAAAGGTGTATACAAATAAACATTGCATGACTGGAGAGTTAGGTTTTTAGATCATTAGAAACAGTTTTTGTTATTTTGAATGTTTTTTTTCTTTCCTCGTGTCTCTCAGAGTCGATGCTCTTGCTGGGTTCTGTCGAGCGCGCTCAGTTACTGGGGCTCTTAATGCAGCGATTGCAACACCTGCGAGAGGAAAATGCGTCCACCATGCCTGTCAGATACAAGGTTCACTTCCAGGTCAGACTGAGAACATTTGATTATTAGAATAAAAACTGTAATGCTGTATTCTATTGCTGCAGCCACTGATTTGCATCACAAATACCCAGTTGTTTGTTTTTGGAGACAGTTGTTGATTATGGATATATGCATATATGTTGTGTGTTTGTGTGTCTGTTTGTTGTAGACGTCCACAGAAGAATCTGCATCCGCTTCAACCACTAAACCTCTGAAATCTGCTCTGAAGAAGCCGTCTGTAGATGAAGAAGAGATTACAAGTAATATCGAGAACCTCCCATTGACTTCTTTTGATCTTAAAATAACATAAAACATCCTTTAAGTAGAATTTCTATGGCTGGTCATGTGAACATGTAAAAATGCATGAAAAATATTTTTAATACAATAAGTTTTTAATTCTTAATTTATATATTTATGCTTGCAAAACACTTAATATAAATGTTGAGTTTAGTGCACTTGATCAAATGTTTACTTAAATAGCAAATAAATACATATTGTGGATATATGAAACTTTTTCTGTGTCTCAGGTGTTTATGATTCTGGCCTCAACTTAAAGAAGTTCTTCTGTTCTCGTCCTGACATCGAGGCAATGGAGGTGAGACATCCAGCACACACTAATGTGCTCCAGAAATTTACAGTGGTGTTTTTTAGTAAGTGAGTGCCTTTTTAATTTAGTTTGATAATAACACAAGAAAACTTGCAAGTATACCCTTGGAATTGCAGAATCCAGTCATAAAAATAAAAAAAAGGTCTGTGTAATAATCAAATTGTGATAATGGCTAGTGTCTGTGATAATAATAACAAAATTATTAACAATAATTTAATTTTTTAAGGAATATCACAATTTTTCTTCCATGTTGTGCAGCACTTTGTTTGGAAAAAAAAAATATATATATTTCATAAATATCATTACATTTTTAAAAAAATGGTTAAATTGTTAATGTTTTACGCCTTCATTGGACCGTTTTTGAAAAGAAGTGTTTATTAAACAATAGGTCCAGAAATATTAAAACTGACAACATAATTTCTGAAAAAATAAAATAAAACATTTCAGAGGCCCTATTATTGTAAAAAATAAAGATATAAATAATTCCGATTTAATTAAGTCATCAAAACAGAATCCAGAAAAATATTAATGGAAAAGAAAGAGTCCTGAACTGGAAAAATGGGAAAAAATAAACCAGATAATTCTGTTTTCAGCCTAAGAGTGTGTGTGTGTGTGTGTGTGTGTGTTTCCATCTCTTTCCAGGACGACCCAGACGCAGAGGATGATACGATACTTCAAGAGGTGAGGATGTGTTTTAACACACATGTAGGGTTTCCATGTTTTATGGGTTCATTCCATAGGCGTAATGGTGTTTCTACTGTACAAACTGTATTTTCTATCCCCTTACCCTAAACCTACCCCTCACACAAATCCACAGACTATTTTACATTCTCAAAACACTTCATTCTGCATGATTTATAAGCTTGTGTCCTCATGGGGACCAAAAACTGTCCCCACACACAAGGTCAAAATATACTGCTATAACTATCTTTGTGGGGATATTTGGTATTCATAAAGTAGGGAATACCAGCACGCACACACGCTCACATACAGTATCTCTGGGTGTGAATGCAGATTGAAGAGTGGGAGGAGCAACAGATGGACGAGCAGGTGAACTTCAACAGCTGCAAGATTGACCCCGCCCCCTTCCAGCTGGTGGAGCGCACTTCACTGCACAAGGTGTGTGTGTGTGTTTAGGGAACACAATTGTGACATCATAATCGTGATGATGTGTTGTTAGTTACAGTTTTTCTCAGTGGCTTTGGTGCATTTCTCATATCAGAAATGAAATTCTCAAAACTACTTGTTTATCTAGTCACTTGTGCACATCATAAAAGCAGTTTCTCATTCTTTTGAGCAAGTTGCGATTGCTTTGCTACATTCATGCAATTGATTATGTGCATTTATGTGCATTCTACTAACTATAAGTAACTTTGTAACTACATGTCTGCTAACTCTAGTAATCTAGTAGACTGTTAGGTTAGGTTTAGGGTTAGTAGAATAAGTTGATATATACTTGCAAAGTTTCTCATAGTCAGTATGTTGTGGACCCATGAAACTAAAGTGTTAGAAGATATTAAGCAGACCGCCTGCTAATACTCTAATGACTGCTGGTTGACATGTAGTTGCAAAGTTACTTACTGTTAGTAGTGGACTATCAAAATAAAGTGTTACCCATTTGTCTGCAGTTTCCTGCGTTATCAGTTGCTATTGTCACGTTGCTCAAAATTTATTATATAGTTTTCTGTGCAATAGACTTTCCCCTCAAAACATCTAGGCTAATTAGTTCATCGTATAAGTCAATAAATGCAAAAAGGTTGATCTAGTTGTCATAAACTGTCAAGCATATTTTCTACAAGACTTTTTGTAAATTTGCCATGAATTGTGCAGGTGAATCTTGACTTTCTCTAATGAAGAGAATGTAGATCAGCTAATGATAAACCAGTTCTGACTGAATCCTATCCAGTCTCTTTCAATCAATACCCCACATACAGTAGCTAATGTGTAAAGTTGTACTTTTGAAATGGACATATGGCATACAGAAGAAGCGCAACCTTCTGCATTTCAATACAGTTACTGTCATCCAAACTGCTGTCATAGTTTACATCAGGCAATACTAACAGAGTTATATTGACAACATGACTAAGCATCTTGTTTGTGAACAATGACACAAGGACTTTTCATTCTGGTGGCACTGATATGTTCATTTACATAAATTCTTACTTTTGAGAGATGAGCTAAAGATTGTGAGTAAGTTACAGACTTTTGCAGGTAATCCATCGTGTGGTGCTGTTTGTACAAATTGTTTTGAGAAATGCACCAAAGCGACTGAGAAAAACTGTAATGCTACTGTATGTCACATTATTTCAGAAGAAGAATAAAAGTGTGGTCTGCTCTGATATATTCCCATTTAACATCTCTCTGGTCTTCTCTCCGACAGACTCACACCATGTTTTCTGTGTTGAATCTGGATTACGCTTACGTCACCAGCATCGGACGACTTGTCGGAGTTGTTTCACTGAAAGAGGTGAGAATTTATCACGTGTCACATAAAAATGACATTCAGGAGATAAAGATCAAAATATTTCCACATCGTCTACACTATTTATTGCTTCTTTATTGGTGTTATGGTTCAGTAAAGAACCTTGAACATCACGGCAAATTTCCATTGCACAAACGTTTCTTTGTAGCAGAGAAAAAGTAAAAAAAAAAAAAAAAAAAAGTTATAAAAAACAATGAAACTGGTCTTTTTTTAGTTCGAAAAGCTAGTTCCATTTAATTTGTAGTGCATTTTCTAAGATTATAAATATTCTGTGAGAGAAATAATGTGTTTTTTAAGGGCTAATAGTTTCAAATAGGACATTTTAATGCACACTGATGTAAGAAATTAATGCTTTTATTCATTAAAGATGCAATAAATTGATCAAAAGTGACAGTAACTCACAAAGCCATGCTGTGACTTTGAAAATTAGATGTGATCAGTTGTATCGCCACTCACACATACATACATCACAGACCTTCTATTATTGTCCTCTGGAAGATAGAAGAACGTGTAGAGTGTTTGCTCATCTGAAAGATCATTGGGGTCAGTGAGATATTTAATTATTTTTAAAAACTTTTTTAAGAAATTAATACTTTTATTCATCAAGGATGCAATAAATTGATCAAAAGTGACAGTAAATACATTTATAATGTTACAGTTTTTTTTCAACTTTTATTTTTGTATTTCTTATAACATAACTCAGAAATACAAAAAACACAGAAAAGAAAAAAGGGGAAAAAGAAAACAAAATAAATAAAGAACCAGAGGCATGACATACATTTCTATTTTAAAAAATGCTGTTCTTTTGAACTTTCTGTTCATCTGTGAATCCTGAAAAAATAAAACGTATCACAGTTTCCACAAAAATAGTGTGCAGCACGACTGTTTTCAACATTGATAATAATCAGAAATGTTTCTTGAGCAGCAAATCAGCATATTAGAATGATTTCTGAAGATCATGTGACACTGAAGACTGCAGTAATGATGCTGAAAATACAGCTTTGATCACAGAAATAAATTACAGTTTAACAGAGATTCACACAGAAAACAGCTGTTTTAAATTGTAAAAATATTTAACTATTTTACTGTATTTTTGATGAATTAAATGCAGCCTTGCTGAGCAGAAGAGACTTCTTTCAAAAAAAGGCCAAAGGAGGTTTTGACATGAATGAACAAAATAACCAAACAGTCCATTAACGGTCTCTGCTGTGTGTTTTAGTTGCGTAAAGCGATCGAAGGCTGCATGCCGGCAGACGGTGCGAGGTTGCGTCCCGTTCTGTCCGCTTTCAGAGACCGAGGCGTTCGAGGAACCAGGACCGAAACCATCGAACTCCACCAACTACTGGAGCATCAGATCAGCTGATTGTAGGTGAAGCAGAGAACTACTAATGAGTGTCTGTTCTCTTTCTGTTCCCATTTCTGCACTGATTCCACTTTCCAGTTGTGCAAACAATATATAAATGAACTAAATAGTGTTTTTATTCATTCTAAACAGTGCATTTAGGATATCATTTGGGGTTTTATGCTGTTAAGTACATTTTAGTTTAACACTTTGTTTTATTGATGCTTTTTAACAAGAAAAAAAATATAACATTTTGACTATTGCATGTTTAAAACTCTCTGGTTGCACTCCAGTGCATTGAATCGCAGCATAACGGCAGAGAAAAATAAATAAAAACAGATACTTTTCATTGGTATTAAAATTCTGTTAAATAATAACTAAATTATTAGAATTACAGTATTGGAGAAAAGTGCTATTTTTATTAGTTTCTTGATCATGAATCTAGAAAATTGAAATGCTGTTAAAGTATAATAATTACAATAATATTGAGGAAAATGTGCATTTTTATTGGTTTCTGGGTTGTGAATCAAGACCATTTTAAATAAATAAATGCATAAATAGGGACTTTTTAAGCAAGAAAACAGAATTGCTGTTAAATAAAGTGTAATAATAACAATATTGGGAGAAATATTGCACTTTTTATTAGTTTCTTGGTCATAAATCTAGAAAATTTAAATGCTGTTAAAAAAAGAAATAAAATATAATAATTACAACAATATTGGGAAAAAATGTGCGTTGTTTTCAACACATGTAACCTTTTTGGAAGATGAATCACATGCATTTCTTTATTTCCTACCTCGTATTCAGACATAAGAAACAAAAGTTGAGAGGTTTATTGGTGCTGTTTATATATATATATATATATATATGTATGAAGAGTTTATTTGCAAAAACAGATAATTCCGTTTTTTAAAATTTTCTAAAATCATGTTTTTATTGTGTTAGTTAGCTGTATTTTTTAGTTATTTTTTAACCTAATCAAAATAACCAAACTGCAGTTTGATTGAGATTAATTGGAATGCACAATGAAAAAACATGATTTTGGAAAATGTTTAAAAACAGAGTTATGAACTCTTCATATATATATATATTTTTTTTTTTAATAAATGTTTGCTGTTTAATAACCCCTATATTTTGGTAAATCAAGACATGTTTTTCCCCTCTATTTTCCAAAAAGTGCATAAACTCTACACACGTGTTTGTGTGTTCCTGTTCTGTAGTTGTGTTTGCAGACACCAAAACTCAATAAAAATAAAAAAAGTGGAATCTGCAAACGTCTTAATATTTCATTTTACTTTGCAACTTTTTTTTCTTCTGAATTCGTTTTTACATTGAATGAGAGATTTTAGTGTTGTTTTTGTGTTGTTAGTGACACAGTTTGTGTTGTTTTCCCCCACAAGTGTTCACTTCTCCTGCATTAGGGTTGGTTAGTAGAAGGTTTAACCGGTTAGCGTTAGTTAACCGCCGCTGGACTCACAGACAGAGAGACGGTTCTCACACACATCACTGGAGCCGCACAATGTCCTCACTGAAGCAGACACTGTGTGTGTGTGTGTGTGTGTGTGTGTGAGAGAGAGAGTGTGAGTTCGTGTTGTTCATCTGCGCTCCATTAATATGATGTGCTGGCATTTTTGGAAGGACAACGACTGACCGTGACTGACCAAAATACTGGCATCTGATTGGCTGAGCCCTCATCATCAGCGAGACGTGACTGACGTGTGTGTGTGTGTGTGTGTGTGTTTGGATGAGGGATGTTTCTCCCAAAATACCACTGATTCTTTGAAATGGTCAGACTGGTGCTTAGAAAATGTATAATTAATGCTTTAAAATTATGGTGAAAATTAAAATTGCGATTGCCAGTTGAAAGCATTCTGGTTACTGAACATTGTAGTTTTATCTCCATTCAGACAGATTATATTTCATGATATTAAAGTGACCTTTGGCCTTCAGTCACAGCTTATTCTGTACTAAAGGTCAGAGAGTGACAGCAAAGGTCAAAGTTCAGCCAGATTAAAGCGTGTGATGTTTCTAATGTGATCAGAAATGTTCAGGACAGTAACTCTACAATGCTGAGTCTTTAATTG
>NW_015664048.1:195972-199887 GCF_001515625.1 Sinocyclocheilus rhinocerous | reverse complement strand
GAGAGAGAGAGTGTGAGTTCGTGTTGTTCATCTGCGCTCCATTAATATGATGTGCTGGCATTTTTGGAAGGACAACGACTGACCGTGACTGACCAAAATACTGGCATCTGATTGGCTGAGCCCTCATCATCAGCGAGACGTGACTGACGTGTGTGTGTGTGTGTGTGTGTGTTTGGATGAGGGATGTTTCTCCCAAAATACCACTGATTCTTTGAAATGGTCAGACTGGTGCTTAGAAAATGTATAATTAATGCTTTAAAATTATGGTGAAAATTAAAATTGCGATTGCCAGTTGAAAGCATTCTGGTTACTGAACATTGTAGTTTTATCTCCATTCAGACAGATTATATTTCATGATATTAAAGTGACCTTTGGCCTTCAGTCACAGCTTAGTCTGTACTAAAGGTCAGAGAGTGACAGCAAAGGTCAAAGTTCAGCCAGATTAAAGCGTGTGATGTTTCTAATGTGATCAGAAATGTTCAGGACAGTAACTCTACAATGCTGAGTCTTTAAGTGTGTTAAATTGCTCGATAAAATCCTATAAACTCATTTGGTGATTATAATGAATATTTCAGAGACTCTTATTATTCGTATACATGTTTTCAATTATTTACATAATATTTTATTGTTTTTTATAGTAATTAATTGTGTGGATTTGTCATTTTTATTTATTTATTTTTATTTTTAATTAGTAATTTAGTACGGCAAGTAGCTGAAACAAATTTTGAATGAATGATTTTTAATAAATTAATACTATAATATTAATAGATTCACTTAATAAGAAATGAATACATTTAATATTATTTTAATTTAATATTAAAATTAATATTACAAATATTATTAATTAATAGGTAATTAATGCATTTTTTTGTATTTTATTTTTATTTTTTATTTTTCATTTCTTAGTTTATCTTTAAGTAACAAAAGTTGTTTTATGGTAATAGGTAATTAATGCATTTTTTTGTATTTTAATTTTAATTTTTAATTTCTTAGTTTAAGTAACAAAAGTTTTTTATGGTTTTGGTTTTAGTTTATTATAATAACCCTGTTTTTAATTAAATCTAACAGATTATTTTATGAAAATGTAAAGGAGAACTAAAACAAAATGTTTGTTTTTTTTAGTGTTCAATGATTATTTCTGTCTGTATTGTTTGTATAATCACTGTGACTCATAACCATCTTAACTTTTGTTTAATATTTAAGTGATCCAGATAATATTGCGTCAGATTTTCCTCTAGTTCTTTCTGTCACACTTTCAGTTTCTTCACAGAAATCTCCAGACGTTCTTTCTCTCTCCTCAGAAATAATCATTAACCTGAATGTTTGTCATCTTACTCCAGAGTTTGTGTTTAAAGGATCGACACAAACGTACAGTACATGAAGATCCCTGACTTTGAACAAACACACTTGAGCTGAGCAAATGAGACGCAGACATACACAATGCAAAGGCTTTGTTTAATAGCTTTACTTAAGATTATTGTGAACTAAAGTATTTGATGCAGTCCTTAATTTACATTTGCCATCCCAAAAATATATACATTTTCATGTTAAGCAAAAGATATTCACTGTTTACGACTCCTAACCTCTTAGACTGAAAGCAAAATATGATTTGACCTCCTCGTATGTGTTTCATATTTCCAAAGGTCATAAATGGAAAAAAAATGTTTGTCAATAAAATGTATAATTCTTCTCAAAATCAGGGTTTTTATAGTTAACTACATCTAAAACCATTACTAATAATAATAACAACAAATAAATAAAATTAACATTAACTGAAATAAAATATATATTAAAAATTAACAATATACAGTAGTCAACATTTGAAGTGGATCAAAAAAGTTCATCTAAGACAAGAACACTTTTAGGTTTTAGGACAAATTTGATGAAAGGTTTTGACTTCAAATGTTAACTATAGTATATTTCAGCTACATTTATTTTATTTCAAAAACTAATAAAATACAAACAAAATGACCAAAACTCTCAAATTAAAATAAAAGTGGAAAATAATAAATAAATACTATATTAGTATCTCAGAGTTTTTTTTGATGTGTGTTTATGATTTAATGACCACGTTGATAGCACTTAATGCTGGTTTTCACCAGGAGACGGAGACATTTATGCCTTCTATTTGTTTAAAATATCTTGAAAATTCTGTATGGCGATTTTATTATTTTAGAGAATATTTTTATTACTATTTCAAATGTTTAAGTTCAGTTCTTTCTAAACAATAGATTTTCTGTGACAAAAAAAAGCTCAATTTTTTTGGTCTGGCTGGCTATTGGAATATTATATGTGGTCATATATCAGTTTAGATAACTATATCATACATGTTTCATAATAAAGCTACCATATGGAGACAGATGAATACAGTTGGAAAATCATTTCATTTGCTTTGATGTTTTAATACGCTCGTTCACATTGATTCTCTTGCAAGAAATTCAAGAAAACATTCAAATAAATGTTATTCATTCACTTTCTCCTCTTAAAACGTTTACTAAGCTGATAAAGTTTGATGTCCTTTAGCTGTACTGAGAAATGATTAACGTTATCAGAACGTTCCGGCAAGGTTCTATCAATGTTCTTCCAGTAACATTAATAGAGCGTTCATTCAACGTTATCTGGTCTTTATTAATGTTCTTACACTCTTAAAAATAAAGGTGCTTCACGATGCCATAGAACAACCTTTTTTGTCTAAATGGTTCCATAAAGAACCTTTAACATCTGAAGAAGGTTCTTATTATTCTGAAAGGTTTTAGTTGAATGTTCAGTTGTAACATTTTTTAAAAGTAACTTTTTTGTTTTAGAACGTTTAGAAAACATTCAAAATGTAACGTTCCCATAGTGTTTGCAAAACGATCAAAACGGAAAGTTCCTTTGATGTTACAATAACCAAATTAAAATGTGTTTAAAAAGTTTTTAAAAGCTGGACGCCAAAATTCAATTCATGTTAGAAAAAAAAAAAACGTTCTTTTTTCTGGGAAGCACATAAAGATTCTTTAAGCATAATGATAAACCATTTTTAATAGACGACCGAATGCAGTCATAAAGCGTGTGTTCAGTGCTTGTTTATATGTATGTTTCTTGTTTATGTGAGGTGAATGTTTGATCTGAGAGAGATCTGCATGTGTTCGAGGAGCCGCTCGACTCTCAGCTTCAGATTCATTCTTTTGCTGCATGTTTTGTCAATAAATGAGTCTAAAAAGTCTGATTGAATAGCATCCTCTTTGAATAAAAGCATCTGCTTTCACTTGTTGCTTCTTGCTGTTTAAAAACAGTTTCTCATTTCTACACACTTCTGAGATATACTAGGGTTAATTAGGGTAAATATTAGGGTAAATTCAGGTCAATTGAGTCAATTTTGAAATTACAATGACTGTAGGCCTATATATAATATTTATATGTAATCACATTAGACATATATACTGGATGCAAAATCATGTATCAAACAGTATTGCATTTCAAAATTGTACCTAGACAGCATTTTTAGGCAACTTTGTTATTAATTCTTTTTTTATTTTCATGTGTCAACGTAAATTATTGAGATAATTGTTTTTACACCGATGCTATAGACACAATATCAATACATGCAATAAAAATACGGACCGAATGCTGGACGGAACGGAGCAGCGCGCGCTGCAGTATGAGCAAACTTTGGTGAGTTCTGTTTGTTTGTTTCTCTCTCTCTGTCTCTCGGGTTTTGTCGTTATCTCTCAGACTCTGATTGTGTTTATCAGTCGTTCTCGGCTGTATAGAGCTGTCAGTCGTGTTTGTGACTCTTGACTTGTTGATGAGTGTCTGCTGCTATCTCAGACTGCTGTGTGAAGTATCTGTTTTTAGTTCATGTCAAAGTTGAGTAACAATTATGATTCATAGTCATGACATGATCTCTCATTCTGTGTATTTCAGTGGTCCAAC
>NW_015664048.1:194509-195859 GCF_001515625.1 Sinocyclocheilus rhinocerous | reverse complement strand
AATTATGTAATTATAAATATGCTTAATTTTATATTTGTATGATATTTTATTATTATTGTATGAGTATGTGTACAAATTAAATTATTAAAATAGAAAATATTTCACTAAATATTATTTTACTGTTACTGTATATTTGATCAAATAAATGCAGCCTTGTTCAGCAGCAGAGACTTTCTTTAAAAAAAAAGAAAAGAAAAAATCACGATTTTACTGTTACTGTATTTTTGATCAAATAAATGCAGCCTTGTTCAGCAGCAGAGACTTTCTTTAAAAAAAAAGAAAAGAAAAAAGTTATTATTCCAAACTTAGATAGATATAATATATTTTTAACAGTTACTTCTAAAAACCACAAGTAATTTTGTAATTCTAGATGATTCTCAATAAATTAATAATATCATATAATATAAGTTGAACCAGCACTGCTTTAAAAAATAGTTTTATTTTAGTATTTGTTATTTTACTTATTTGTACAATACAATGTTTATTGTCTCCAAAGTAGATTTTTTTAAATGATGTATTGTTATTATAATATATTTTTAACTTGCATTGAGAGTTTCAATATAGGTACATTTATTAAATACTTTATTTTGTAGTTTTTTTTTAAATATAATATAATATATTATAACATAATATAAGGTGCCAACACTGATAATAAAAAAAAAAAAAAGTTATTTTGTATTTTACTTATTTATTCAATAAACCTTTGTTATTGTCTCCAAAATAGATTTATAAAGCTAAAACTAGCTTATATAGTTATATTCTATAAAAGGAATAAAATAAATAGAACCACACAAAATATATAATAGGCTATAATATAATGAAAAGATTAACAAAAGGAAAAAAAACACTGTGTAACAAGTATAGGCTACGCTTGTTTTTGTGACACTCTTAATGCATTTTATTTTATTTCTTTATTTTATTTAATCCTTCTGATCGCGTAGGCGCCTCATGCACACGCAAACGATATTAGTTCAGCCATTCGTCATTAAACTAAAACACTGTTTATTTTAAATGCAGTCAACCAAACATAAAAGTTACACTGTTTATTTTAAAAGAAGAGCGTGCAGCGCCCAAACAAACGTTTTTGCACATGTGAAGGATTTTACGGATATTAGAACATGACAGGCTTCTAAACCAGGGTGTTTTTAGGGGCGTGATATTCAAATGACAATTGTTTTCTGCCGCCACATTTATCAACGTGCGATGAGATTGGTGGCATACGAATGTTTCATGAATTCTGTCGTAAGTTGATTTGTGTGAACGGATCTGCGCTCGTTTCTGATAAATGTGGCCCATTGTTTGGGTCAAAATTATCGATTTTTCTTTTATGCCAAAAATCATTAGGATATT
>NW_015664048.1:190157-193257 GCF_001515625.1 Sinocyclocheilus rhinocerous | reverse complement strand
TTCAAATAGTTGTATCTCAGCCAAATATTGTCCTATCCTAACAAACCATACATCAATGGAAAGCTTATTTATTCAGCTTTCAGATGATGCATACATCTCAATTTCAAAAAATGTACCCTTATGACTGGTTTTGTGGTCCAGGGTCACATATTAATGATATATTAATTTAAATAATTTTAATTTTAATTTCATCCTGTGGGCTCCTTGGAAGTTTGCTGAGGGCCCCTAATGGCCTCCAGTCTTTTCCTCTCTCGCTCTCTTTTTGTCTCTCTCTCTGTTTCTCTCTGTTTCTCTCTCTCTCTCAATTTTCAATTTCAATTTAAGAGTGCTTTATTGGCATGACAAAAACTATACATTTGTATTGCCAAAGCAATTGCAGCTGGGCTGCTTACAAAATAGTGCACATGTATTAGCAGAAAGAAAAATAATAATAATAATATATAAAAAAGTATTAAGCATGTAGTGCAAAATGAATTACTAATGTATGTAAGTATATAAACTAGAAATAAAAATAAAATAAGATAAGGGATTAGACAGGTTTACAGAAGCAAAATATACATCTAAGTAATATAATACAGTAGTATGGCATAATATAATCTGCATGTGCTGGAAACATCAGATCAGGGCAGACTGAGTGTTGCTCTGGGTCTGTGTGCAGTGACGTCTGAAGGTGAAGGAGTCAGCTGTGTCTGTACTGTATCTGGACGTCTGACATTGGGTTACTGATGGTTCGGCTGATAGTTTTGCTGTCGTTCAGAGCTCAGCAGGAGTTACTGAAGTGCTGCTGATTAAATATGACTCGTTATACGCTAGTTTACGGCGGGTGAATTATTGCTAATTTATTTTGCTCAGGAGTTACTGAAGTGCTGCTGATTATACTCGTTATACGCTGGTTTACGGCGGGTGAATTATTGCTCGTTTATTTTGCTCAAAAACACCCGTAGCCCAAAACTCATCAGGTCTCCACAGGAGTTCATTTATGTGTGTAATTAATTAGCAGAAGAGCTCAGTGTGCACTTACATAACTATTGTTTGGGGGCACAATTATCTTCAAAAAAAGTGACTGAAATCTGGGACCTCATCAAAATGTAAATGATTTGTAATGCAATGTTTTTCTTTTTCTTTTTCTTTTTTAAATCTACAATTTTTTGTTTAGTTTATATTTGACATATTCAATGTATGCATTTTTATACATATACATGCATGCATACACACATTTTTAGATTTATATATTTATATTATGTTAATAATAGCCTATATTATTTACATGCACACACATACATATATATATATTATTGATTAATTATTTATTTTATATTTTACATATTCTATATATATATACATTATGCGTAAATACATACATATACATGTACTGTACATTCATGAATGTAAAACATTTATATGTAACTTAAAATGTGTTATTGATTAATTATTATAAGCATGACATTTATGTGTCTAGATATATATCTTGCATATGTCTCTATGTAAATAGTTAAATCTTTAAGTAAACGTGTGCTATTGGCCATAAATGTCTTTATCATTATTACAAAACAAAGATAAAGTTTCTGTATCAGTAATTATGCAACAAGGAGCTCTGCTCACTCATCACTTCCCAAATATGTTTCTGATTTATTGGAGTGATTTGTTTTTATTGGAGTTCATCATCCTTAATCTAATCTAAAAATGCATCTCTGATTTTTCAAACCAATTTTCCCGTAATTTTTGTAGGGCGGGGCTTGATTTATTTAGTAGGAGTTGATTGGATGGTGAAAAATCTGTTACATACCAGAAAAAAAAAGTTCTAATCTGATTTCCGTCTCACTTTTTTGAGCAATTTTTGTATCGAGTGAATAAATGTAGGTTGCTGTTGGCCTTGAGACAGATGTGCATTGTGAGTATTGAAAGACAGCTAATGGGATTAAGCGAGAACAGGAACTTTAGTTTGACATCATTAAATCGATTTTCAACCGGCTCGCGGTTAATCGTTACATCCCTATCTTTTAGGGTTGGTGGTCTGCTCTGCGAACACAAAGGTCGCAGGTTCAATCTCAGGTTGAAGAGTTACAGAGATGCTTGATGAGATTTTAACCTAGTAATACTACTTTCTGTGTGGATTAAAGAATACCTTTTAAACGACAGACATCCCACACTGCAAAAAATAAATGTTATACTTTCACACTCACACACACACACACACACACGCAAACACACACTCACAAACACACACACACACACACACACACAGGCGTTCAGCGTCAGGAATGATGAATCTCCATCAGTAATGTGGTGAGCGAGTTCAGTCCCGCCGCTGAACATTTAAAGGAGTTAAATCACAAGTCTGAGACGAGGAGAAGAAAGTAAGGAAAACAAACCGCATTGAATGAAAGAGTACGACTGCGCACCCTAGTAAACACAGACATGTAGAAATAGCCAGAATCAAAGATGCATGCGTGTGTGTCAGAACTGGAATAAATGTGAGGTCGCAGAGATCAAAACAATACAATATGACGTATTTCCTCTTATGTGACCAGACCAACAGATAAACCACCCGCAGCTCATAATGAATGCATTTAACTCTAGTTTCTTTCGTCTGTGAGCATAAAGTCTGGTCCACATCGCTGTTTATTTTTGCTGTAGACAGGAAGAGATAATCAGACTGACTCGTTTTGCTGGTAGACTTTGTTTCTTTCTTAAGTGATTTAATCAAAACGCTGAATGTCTTTCAAAGATTTGATGTGATGAAGCACAAACTTTGTCAAATCAAGTGACTGGTTCTTCTTTAAAAGTGTAATATTATCAGTCTGGAACTTGTAAACATGACTTTGTTTCCTGCTGGACAGATAAGGGTGAAATCTCATTAAAAAACACCACAAGTCATAAAGACACACAAAAGTTTGGGGTTTCTTCTGTTCACCAGTGCTGCATCTGTTTGATCACAAATACTGTAAAAATTGCGATATATTTTTACAATTTAAAATATCTGTTTTCTGTGTGAATGTATGTTCAAATGTAATTTATTTCTGTGATCAAAGTTGTATTTTCAGCATCATTACTCCAGTCTTCAGTGTCACATGATCTTCAGAAATCATTCTAATATGCT
>NW_015664048.1:183872-189422 GCF_001515625.1 Sinocyclocheilus rhinocerous | reverse complement strand
TATAATTTATTCCTGTTATCAAAGCTGAATTTTCAGCATCATTACTCCAGTCTTCAGTGTCACATGATCCTTCAGAAATCATTCTAATATGCTGATTTGCTGCTCAAGAAACATTTATGATTATTATCAATGTTGAAAGCATTTTCAAAAAAAATAAATATATATATATATATATTTTTCAGGATTCACAGATGAATAGAAAGTTCAAAAGAACAGCATTTATTTGAAATAGAAAGCTGTTGTAACATTATAAATGTCTTTACTGTCATTTTTCATCAATTTAATGCATCCTTGATGAATAAAATGATTAATTTCTTTAAAAAAAAATCTTACTGACCCCATATTTTAAACTTATGTAGTTATTTATTTATTACATTAAAATTAATCCCATTAATTCTCATTACCATAATTAATCTAGATATTATTCTTTGGATTTTTTTTTCCCCTTTGCAAAAAAAACTAAAGCACACCATTTCTCAATTCATCACTGTAATACAGCGCAACTTTGTACTGTTTTATTTTATTTTTTAAATAAATCACCATAAATTTAAAAGCATTAAATCAAATACTACCATGAAGTACACATTCTTTACATCATTTAAATAATATATCATCATTTTACTGTGATTTTTTTTATAAATGTGCTTAATTGTGCTGAAAACAATCTTAAAGGGGACATCAGATGCCAATTTTCCACAAGTTGATATGATTCTTTAGGGTCTTCATGAAAAGTCTATAACATACTTTGGTTAAAATTTCTTAATTGTAGTGTAAAACAACATCGTTTTTACCCTGTCAAAAACAGCTCTGTTCACATCGAGCCTATTCGGTGCATGTCCCTTTAAATGTTAATGAGCTCTGCTGACCCCGCCCCTGTCTTCCTGTGTGACCTCACACAGCCAAGAATCTGAGAACGGCTTGATTTGAGAAAGGGGTTATGATTTTTGGGGATTTAAAAAAAAAAGCACTGGGTGTTTTTTTATCGTTATAGAGTGGATGTGTATTGTGTACACACACCGCCAACACACATTTATGTTAAAGTAAACAAGTAAAACAACAAGTAAAAGTGAATTTTGCATCTGCAATGCAAACTAATTTCTTATTTGTTTCCTTTTGATGTTGTGCAGAGATCCAACTGCATTCCATCCTTGTTATTTTGCGAGATTTTTGTGTGTAATATGCATCAGACTCTTTCTGCCGCTGTTTCTTGTAATTAGATATTGTTTGTCTCTCTGTGTTCACATGTTTACAGGCAATAGGTTATGTTCTGCTGTGAGTTAATTTGTTAAACAAGCTGCTATCAGAGAATGTATTTGTGTGATATCCCATACACACACACACACACATTCTCACGTAATCTGTGGTGTGATGAAACACACACACACACACACACACACACACTCAGTCTTTGTTTATAGTTCTCTGAGCACCTGCAAACAGCCTCGGGCAGTAATTTCTCTCTTTCTGTGGGTCTTTCTCAATTTCCTGCAGTACTAGAGTTGAGAACACCCTCCTCAGTGTGTGTGTGTGTGTGTGTGTGTGTGTGTGTGCTGGGTAAAAACAGCTTTCTTCTGGACCGATTTTGCATCTGCAATGCAAACTAATTTCTTATTTGTTTCCTTTTGATGTTGTGCAGAGATCCAACTGCATTCCATCCTTGTTATTTTGCGAGATTTTTGTGTGTAATATGCATCAGACTCTTTCTGCCGCTGTTTCTTGTAATTAGATATTGTTTGTCTCTGTCTGTGTTCACATGTTTAAAGGCAATAGGTTATGTTCTGCTGTGAGTTAATTTGTTAAACAAGCTGCTATCAGAGAATGTATTTGTGTGATATCCCATACACACACACACACATTCTCACGTAATCTGTGGTGTGATGAAACACACACACACACACACACTCAGACAGACAGACTCACACACACACACACACTCACACACACTCAGTCTTTGTTTATAGTTCTCTGAGCACCTGCAAACAGCCTCGGGCAGTAATTTCTCTCTTTCTGTGGGTCTTTCTCAATTTCCTGCAGTACTAGAGTTGAGAACACCCTCCTCAGTGTGTGTGTGTGTGTGTGTGTGTGTGTGTGTGTGAGCTGGGTAAAAACAGCTTTCTTCTGGACCGTGTCCAGCGCCGCTCCATCAATCTTTAGATGCTTCTATTGGGCCAGTGGGCTGATGTGATCGTGGTTGCCATGGATACACGTCATTTTCTTAGAGTCCTTTTGTAGAGTGAGAAATACTGTACAAATCCAGCTGTCTTTCTCTCTCTGGTGTCTGGGAGTGAAAGATTCACTCTTCTCTTTTATTAATTCGTTCTCTCGTCTCTCACGGGAAGCGTGATGAATAGAGTGAGACGGATCACACACACACACAGTTCACTCAGGTGTGTGAGATTTAATGAGGGTGTTGTTCACTGAATAGAATGTGTGTTTGTGTGTACGGTACGTTGTTTATGACTGAATGTCCTCTAAACGATAATAAAAGCTGATATACTATGGTAAAAGCAGCCGACAGTCCCATGGGTTAAAAATATAGTAAATAATGTCTTAATGAAAATGTTCAAAGGTTTGTGAGAAGTTTTAGAGGCAGAGATAGAAATAAGGTCCTGTTTACTCATGTTAGTTACTAAGTTTAATAATAGCTCATAAATAATAATAATAAATAAATAAAAAAAACTTAAAAATAACACAAATAAAAATAAAATGAAACTGTTCATTGTTAGTTCATGTTAGCTCAGGTCCATTAAATAATATTAACTGATAAAATTAGTCACTGTTAATGTAATTAACTAATGTTATCAAATGGAACGCTACCATATTATCATTAGATCTGTATAAAAACTGAAGTTGCACAGCATGATCGAAAACAAAGAAACATACTGGATTTGAATGCATTTCAGCTTAGACTACATAGATGTTGCTCTTTTTAAAATATCTGCAGTCACTGACGTTTTGACATCATTCAAAAGACAAAATAAGAAAAATATTATAGATATATTTTATAAAGGAAGTAAAGCTATTTTGGACTATTGGACCGTTTTGCTTGGTGACATTATTTAGAATTATTAAAAATAATGATGATAATAAAAATGAAAAAAGAAAAGTTAAAATGACAGTAATTTTTGTCTTTCATTGGATATATATTTTTTAAATTTCCATTTGTTTTCATTAATGTGCAACAACTTTTTTATTTATATTTGTCAAAATAAATTTAAAGACAATAGAACAAATAGAACAAAATCCGTTTTTCTGCATTATAATCAGAATGTTTTTTTTTGTTCTTTAAATTATGAAACTAAAATGTACCAGAAAATTATCATTATTAATAATCTAAACACAGATGTGACACATCAGCAACGGCAGCACTTTCAATAAGATCTCTTGTTAACATTAATGCATTATCTAACAGAAGCTATGAAAGAGCCATTTATTTTTCTACAGAATTTATTAATAGTTCAAAGTGCATTAACTAAATTACATCCATTTTTTTTACAGCATTAACCGATAAAATTTTACAATTTAATAGTAAATGTTGAAATGAACATTAACAAAGATTCTGCAGCATTTATCAAGTATTGTTGATTGTTAGTTCATGTTAACTAATGCAGGCAACTTCATTTAACTAATAAGTTTAGTAACATTTTGTATTTTAACTACATTGTAACTCTTTTTAACCTTATTGCACAAATAAAGTGAGTCAGCTGCTGCTGGAATAACACACTGAATCTCAGGTTTGCTCTTTCTTTGCCTGGACCTTCAGGAACAGTGTCCTGTGGACATTAGAGACTAAAGTTGAAGTTTTGTGTGGATGTACACAGCAGCATGTTTGGAGGAAACGTCTGCTTGTATTTATTGTAAATGTGTCTATTGCTGCATGTCGAGGCGTCAAATGTAACCAAAGATTTTCCACAACAGAAACAGTGTCTTTGTTTGGTGAAAACACGCGCTTGCATCCCAACATCAAACCCTGATCGCTTCATCTGTCATCAGCTCACAGGGTTTGAAGAGTTAATCTGAGAAACTCAAGGCTTTAAGGGATGCACCGATAGGATTTTTTGTGGCCGATACCGATTTTAACAAACACTTATTGGCCGATACCGATACCGATATTTGTCACTTCCTCTCTTATTTGAAATTTTGGCATCAAAATAGATAGTATGTTTTAAAGCAGCAAAGTTCAAAAACACATGCATTAAGTTATACTAGCAGTTTTATTGTAATTAAATACATATTAATCCTTTATTGTAACAGACTTTATTATGATTAATCTTCTAATTTGTTTTTTTTTATACATTTTAATATTTTTTTGTAAGTTTAAATATGTATGAGATCTCCTTTACTAAGGCGGGACTCTTATTTTGACGGGTTTTCTAGTCTGCGGAGCTATATCGGTAATGAAAGCACGCAGTTCTTCGGATTTAAAGTTTGTCAGTTTATTAAGCACCCCCCGAAAAGGCATGAGATCTGTATATATTTGTTTACTGTTAGTTGTAATAAGTGTTTTGTGTCATTCGCTGTATGTTGATGATAATAAAGAGAGAGAGTTTAATATGCAATTCTCGTGCTGTGTTTTATTTGATTAGCATTAAAGTGCAGACAGCAGGATTATGCAACAGACATTATACAGCTCAGTGCCTTCACGCAGTTAATTAATAAACCATCGGTTTGTTATATCGGCCTTTTTCCTTATATAGCCGATATGCCGATGGTTGTAAATTGAGGAAAAATCGGCCGATACATCGGTGCATCCCTAGTTTAAACCTTTGTTAATTGATTGTCATATGTATCAACTAATGTCTTATTAGAATACTAATGTTTTAATAACTATTATTATGCAATATCATTTATATGTTTGCAATCTGAACACAAAAGCCTATAAGGGTGTTACTTAGATTACAACATTAAACTTGAGAAAGATACATTTATCCTAAATACAATTAATAAAACAAAAATGTGTGTTATTTGTATAAAAAAAGTCAAAATATATTTAGTATTTAACTAATTTAATTAATTTTGTTGCTACAAAAAATTTTTAATTAACATTTAACATTTTCATAATTTTAAAATGCAAAAAGATAAATGTATTATAAATTCAACTAATAATATTTGTAGTATTTATCTCATATTTATTTTGGCACAAAAAAAGGCACATGCCATGTATGTCCATTGCAATTAACTTTTTTTTTTTTTTTGATATGCAAAAAGATAATTGTATTGTAAATACAAGTAATATATTTAGTATTTAACAAATTTTTTATTGATTTTGTTGCTAAAAAAAGACATAATGCATGTTTATTGAATGTAACATTTTAATAATTTTGATATGCAAAAAGATACATTTATTCTGAATTCAATGAATACAATTATATATATATAATCTTTGTGTGTTTTCATGTGTATATATTTAGTATTTAACTCCTTTTATTCATTTTGTTGCAAAACACAGACATAACACGGCATGTATGTTCATTGCAAGTAACATTTTAATAATTTTAATGTACAAAAAGAGACATTTATTGTGAATTTAATTATATATATATATATATA
>NW_015664048.1:180398-183586 GCF_001515625.1 Sinocyclocheilus rhinocerous | reverse complement strand
TCATAGCTCCGCCCAGCAATGTTTTTCAGCTCATAAGTCATATTAGTAGTTTTGTAACATTTTTCTGATGCACATGAAGGCAAATATTATCTATAATTTTTTTTTAATGTAAAAATTTAAAGTTTTAATCAACATTTTTCTAAAAAATGGCAGTCTTTGAATGATTTGCATCTTTTTTTAATTAACTTCAAACGTTTAACTTTAATGTTAATTAAATATGAATAATGTTTCCATTCATGTGACCATACTTTTTTTCTCCAAATTTAAAAAAAAGTAAACTTCTAAAGTCTTAATTGACATCTTTCTGAAAATGAAAAGTTCTTTGAATGATTTGAATCAGTGTTTGTGCAAATATTATGTATCTCTTTTTTAAAATTAACTTTCAACTTTTAAAGTTTTAATTTGCATATTTCTGGAAAGTGACAAATTCAAGTGAGTTGCATCTTTTTGTGCAAATACTATGCATTATTTCTTTTTAATTAACCTTAAAGTTTTTTAATATGCATAGCATTTGCATTAATTCAACCATATTTTATTTTTTCATGTTACTATACTTTAATTTAATTTTTAACTATAGTTTTAACATTAAACTTTTGAAGTTTTAATCTTTCTGAAAAATGATAAGTTCTTTGAATAATTTGAATCAATGTTTGTGTTAATATTATGTATCCAATTTTTAAAAATTAACTTTAAACTTTAAACTTACAGAGTTGTAAATTACATCTCTTTAAAAAATAACAAGTCTTTGAATGATTTGCATGTTTTTGTGCAAATATTATGTATCTTTATAAAATTTGCTTTAAACATTTAACTAAAGTTTAGATACTAGATATTAAATACAGCAAATATTATGTATAATGTCTTTCAACTTTAAAGTTATATTTGCATATGCATATTTGCATTCGTGTACACATTCTATTTAATTTTTTTTCAAATTAACTTTAGTTTTAACTTTAAACATTTAAAGTTTTAGTTGTCGTTTTTGTGGAGAAAAAAATAAGTTCTTTAAATGATATGAATCAGTCTTTGTGCAAATATTATTTACCTAAAGTTATATTTGCATATGCATATTTGCATTCGTGTACACATTCTATTTAATTTTTTTTTCAAATTAACTTTAGTTTTAACTTTAAACATTTAAAGTTTTAGTTGTCGTTTTTGTGGAGAAAAAAATAAGTTCTTTAAATGATATGAATCAGTGTTTGTGCAAATATTATTTACCTTTTTTTTTTTTAAATTAACTTTAAAAATGTAAAGTTTGAATTTACTTCTGTTAAAAAAACAGTTTTTTAAAAATGTTTTTTAATGCATTTTTTTGGTGTGTTTGTGTTCAGACCTGTCAGAGTGACCTGAGACTCAGAAGGAATTTCTGCTCGATTACGTTCAGAGGCTTTAGTGTTATTGTTGTGTAATTGTGTTTTTTTTTGTTCTTTTTATATTGTTTTGGTTCAGAGTATGTTCTTGTTCCTTGAGCTTTTATGTGCTTCGATTTAAGACACAAATATGAAACCAACACACACACACACACAGTCTTAATTGTGTTTCTGAGTAAATGGAGAATTATCTCATCACGTGTGAAGAAAAACTTAATTCCTGTTAATTCCCTAATGTCAGAAAGAAGCAAGTGTGTGTGTGTGTCTTGGGTGATACTTCATAACAATATTGTTTCCGTTTGTTTATTCTTTATCAGTGTTTCCTTCAACTTCTTATCATCTCGTATATTTTCCATTGTTCTGTCGTCTGTTTTTTTGCCCTCTGGTTCTTTTCCAGCCTGCCCTTTTAAATTCAGATTAAGAAGACACCTCTAATAACTTAATGGACAAAAGCGGTGTGTGTGTGTGTGTGTGTGTGTGTGTGGAGGTGTCAGCACATCATTGTCTCAGCTTTTCTATTTTTTCTCTCTCTTTCTGCAGATGGAATGTTGTTTTTTGTAAGTCCATCAGAAAATTGACAGCTGACACAGCACACGGTGCATATCAGTTTAATGTGCTTTATTGGCAAAAATAAAATAAAATGTAATTGTCACAGCAGTGCAAAATAAGTTACATCAAAATACAACAACAAAAGGTCAAATGGAGTAAACAGGTCACAGTAAAATACTTAACCCTTTTATCACATTCGGGTCAGTTTTGACCCGGAAACAGTATGTAAAGATTTCTGAAACATGTTCAAGTTTTAGTATGGGAAAAAATATGCATATGGATTAAATACAGACTACAGCAGATTTCACATGTGTGTTTTTTTCTCCCTAAGCATATTGCATTATTTTTATTAGGGACACTTGTTTTAAATTGCAAAATAAAATTAAACTTGAAATAACTCGCTTTAGTATGTATCAGTGTTATTTTATTATCATTTATGTCTTATTTTTTTTATTAATTTATTGATGTCGTTTTTATTTGAATATTTTCAGTTTTAATATTAATTTTAATTTGAGCTTTTTTATTGTTAGTAATTTTGTTAATTGCTTTTCCCATTTTTGCACACCATGTTACAACACAGTAGGGCTATTGCAAGCAGAAACAATACTGTACTCGGAGGTGGAAAGAGTACAAAAATATTCTACTCAAGTAAAAGTACCATTACATTAATGACATTTTACTTAAGTACAAGTAAAAGTGTCAGTCTAAAAATCTACTCAAGTAAAAGTAAAAAGTAGCTCGTTTAAAATTTACTCGTTACATTTTAACAGTGGGAGGGAGGCAAAAATGGGATATAGGCCAAGGGTGTCAAACTCAGTTCCTGGAGGGCTACAGCCCTGCACAGTTTAGATATAACCCTAATTAAACACATCTGATCCAGCTAATCTAATCATATATATTTAAATGTGAAATTAAAACCGCCAGTAGGTGGCAGCAAGTCACTGTTAATAAGTGAGTCATTGTGATTGAACCGAATCATTTAAACGGTTGATTCATTCAGGAACGAAACACCGTCATTGCTCAGAGATGCAAAACTGTGCTATGGTGGTTGTGTTTGCAATGATTTTTGTTGTCGAAATAGAGCAAAAACAGTCAATATGGTGTCTAAAACGCGGTCTCTTAATTAACTTCTTGTTTATTGAACTGTTGTAAAAAATCTATATGTAATCATGCTGATTTTTGGAGGAAAAAACGGCACTCTTTGTGTGATTAAAGTTACTATACGAAATGATATAAATATATACATTTTCTGCCCCTATATCTTCA
>NW_015664048.1:169283-180354 GCF_001515625.1 Sinocyclocheilus rhinocerous | reverse complement strand
GCTGTCGCGCGGCGTGACACGACAAATCCCCCGACAGTAAACTGCTGCTGCGTTCTATTTATGACGTGCTGACACAAATTTCAAATGATTTTCAGCGGTCGCTTTGTCGCGTCCAGTGTAGACAGTCTTTAGCTGATGCTGCGCGGCACGACACGACAACTGTCGCGTCCAGTGTAGACACAGTGTAAGGAGAGATGACTGAGGACGATGGCGAATGATTTGCAGATCCTCAGTACCACTGACAAACATATAATCTTGTAAAATGTGTGGTAAGTAGTACTGCCGCTCCATAGTATAAATAGTACGTGCGATCGCGAATCTCAAAAGTGAAACTATAAAGCAATCAAGGAGGGGGGGGGATCATGATGCCGTCTCAACATCGTGATGTCTATCAGCCATCGACGATGGCATCGGCTATCGGCCCAACACCGGTTAAAACAACAATTACGATATTCTCGCAGACGATATATATATCGCACACCCTGCACCACTGTCTTTTTGGCTAATTTGTGTAAAACCTTTTGCTAAACTGTCAAAGCTTCATTTTAACCACCAATGCAACGATGCAAGTATTTAGCTTACCTCTACATGCTTGCGAAGGGTTGATGTCGAGATTTTATAAGCTGCTAGTTTGGTCTCCCTGGGCAAACACAGCTTACACTGCATAGAGCTTAAAGATGGCCAAGGGTTCACTTCATTTCCTTCGAGTTGAACTTCAGCAGAATACGACGGGGTTTTGTTTTCAGCTGGGTCTGCACCATAACGCCTGTCTTGTCCGTCTGCATCTTTCTTGTGATTTTAGCGCCAGTTTGCTCTCCTGCCCATTATTTACTGCATTAGTTTCCAGGGAGCGTTTAGTTTTTTTTTTACTCCGTAATTAATGTGTTTTAAAATGTAGCGAAGTACAATACTTCAAATAAAATGTACTTAAGTAAAAGTAAAATTACAGATTTAAAAAAATACTTTAAAAAGTAGAAGTACACAAAAAAGCTACTCAATTACAGTAACGCGAGTAAATGTAATTCGTTACTTTCCACATCTAACTGTACTACATATATGTTTCCTGTCGGCTCCGATACAATGGAGGTCAATGGGGCCCAAAACCGTTTGGTTTCAACATTCTTCAAAATATCTTACAAATGATGACATAATTTTTATTTTTAGGTGAACTATACCTTTAAATGACCAATGCCAGACTTGAATATATGCTATTGCATTTCATTGGATGAGATATCATGTTTCTCTGCGTCACTCATTGAATTTCTGCGTTTTCCCTTTTCTTGTGTTTCTCTGTTGTTTCACACACACATTGTGGCAGTATTGTCACAGCTGTAATACTCACCCTGGACATGATGTACTGTGCCATTCACTGCAGGAGAACACACACGCTTTAGGACAGACTCCCTCTGTGTGTGTGTGTGTGTGTGTGTGTGTGTGTGTGTGTTTGAATGGTGACTGAATGGTGACACAGTGATGCATCTGAGCACGTGCAGAAGAAACAGCTCACTTTGTGTTCGATCGCCCACAGAGCCAGACCACAAACACCTCTGTCTCCTCTCTTTCTCTCTCTCTCTCGCTCTGTCACACACACACACACACACATACACACACACACACACACACACACACAGAGAGATGGATGGATGATGGATGCAGCTGTTGGTTTCACACTGTGAACACAATTCTGACACTCTGTCTCACTCTCCATCAGGACCGAATAACTAGAGTTTTCCCACGTTTTTTATTTGACCAAAACATATTGCATTCTTTTTCTCAAATGAATTGAGAACAATTGTTTTAACTTGCTAAATAAAATTAATAAAATGCAGCTGAAATGAAATAATGAACTCTTTATGTATTAATGTTATTTTAGTGTTGTTTATATATTATTTTTTGAGACTTTAGTCTTTGCAACTTCAGGGATCTTATCTATGCACAATCAGCTTGTAACACTCCAAAGAGATAGGAAAACTTGAAATCACATCATATGACCCCTTTAATAATATTTTAATGCCATTTTTTACATTTAAAGTTTTCATTTCAATTTTAGCTTAAATGTGAGTCATTTTGTTGAATACTTTTGTCATTTTTGTTATTTTTTTAATATTACTATTTAGGGTTAATTTATTTTAAATTGTCATATTTAAATATATTTATATTATATATAGCATGTCATATTTATATTTAAACTGTCAGTTTTAGTCATTTTAGTGCTTCAACTTAAACTAAATAAAAAATTAAACCTGTTCCTCTGGCATCTAACTGAAATTATTATTATTTTAATTTGAATTTTAGCTTAATTTTTAATTAAGTTTTTTAAATTTAATTAATTTTAGTGCTTTTTGCACTCTCCACAACAGCTTGAAAAATCATTCATTAATAACAATAAGACATCTAAGCCTAGTGCATTGGTAAGAGCGTATTCTCGTCACATAATAACTAATTTGGACTGTCATTTCCACATACAATCCTAATAAGGTACTGTCATTCTGCAGTTTCCTGTACCATAGACACAAGGACCGATTTCAATTAATTATATTAATATTCAATTAAATGACCAATTAATGAATAAATAAAAACTATTTGTACCCAATAGTACATTTTTGTATATATATATATATATATATAATACTATTTAGGTTTAATAGATTTTTATTTCAATCTTAGTTTTAGTTTTTATTTATTTCAGTATTTAAGTGCTTTTTAGTACTAAAATTTAGTACTATTTAGTTTATTTTAGTAATTTTAGTACTTTTTGGTTTAAACTAAATACAGAAATTGACACATTGCTTTGGCAACTGACTGAAATAAGTTTTAATATTTTGATTTAGCTTTTATTTTTATCTTTTCAGTTTTCATTTTAGTTTAGCTTAATTTTTTGTAAATTAAAGGTGCAATAGGTGATTGTCTTCAGAAACATTTTTTGTTATGCTGGTTGAAAGTCTCTTCACATCCCGATAGCAATCATTAAGTTAAGTGGTCTAAATGTATTTGTCTGTATTTATATATTCTGTGGAATTTTGCTCAAACTTTCACCATGGCATTAGAGCTGGTACACCGTTGTGGCTTGTGAAAACACAATGACGGCGAAACGTACAGATTAAGGGGCGGTAATATTATAATGAGATCCCTTTGCCACGTCACCAAGGGAGCGAAATCAGACGCGCTGGTTTTCTCAGACGCTTGCAGAAAAAGGCTTCCCAAAACAAAGTTACTGGGTTAATCTTTCTCATGTTTCATTAGTTGGTAGATGCACCGGGGACCTGATTATAGCACTTAAAACCTGGAAAAGTCAGATTTTCATGATATGTCACCTTTAAATAATGTAAGTTTTGTGAACTGACGGCGCTCTACAGCGCTCCCGATGGTGATGTGAGGAATTACACAACAGCACATGCTGAAGTACATGAGAAAAGAGAGAGAGGTTGTGTTTCAGTCTTTGTGTTTAGGGGTTGCTCTGACATCTCTTTCCTGCTGCTGTCGTTCTTCTCTCTGGCTTTGTTCGTTTCTCCCACTCGCTGAAAAATTGAAATTCTTCTCACACTGCAGGATGAATAAACCTACTGTTACTCGGCCAAACATCTCTCTCTCTCTCGCTGCTTTACTTCTGCCTTTCTCTCTCTCCCTACATGTGTCCATCTCTGTTTGTTTCTCTTCTATATTTTCTCTTTTCACTCTTTCTTTTATAGGAAATGAACAGCGACACAATAAGGTTCTGAAAGTGCTGTGATTGTTTGCGTGATCAATTTGCTTATAGAAGGTTGTGACAGACCCAAATCATCACTGCTGCATAGTTGCATTATTTACATATTTACAAATATATTTTCTTCCATTTCTGGCGGTATGGCATTTCTGCGCGGTGTCGGAGATGTTAGCGTGTCTATAATAAATCAGCCACAAACACGATCTAATGTGTAGCGTCTTATTAACTCACTGTCATGAATTGTGCAACACATTTCTTCTCCCTCTTCATGTTTCGTCCATTTTCTCCACTGCTAAAGAAACTCTCAAGCCTCTTAAAAGTCCTCATCTGTACTCCTAACAATTATGGACCTTAAGACCTCTTTTAAGGGTTAAGATGCGTTCTGAATGACTTTTTCTTTACTAGGATCTTTTCTTTAATTTTAGGAGGAAACACCCACATTTCTAAGAATTTTCTTAGGATTTTGTTACTAGGAGCAACTCTTAGCACTAAGATCTTTAATGAATACAGGCCCTGGTATTGACTGACTCCTAGTTGAGGGTTCCAAGCTGTCTTTTATTTCCTGAAGCAAATTAAAAATAACATGACTTGGCAAACAATATGTTCGCATAATGTGTTCTTCTGGCATTCAAAATAAATTAATATGTAAATTAATAAATTCTCTCCCTTCTACCACGTACTCTTTGTTCTCTGTGGTGCCTCTCCTAGCAACAATAATTGCAGCCAAAATAGTTTAAAGGTGACATATCATGAAAATCTGACTTTTCCAGGTTTTAAGTGCTATAATCAGGTCCCCGGTGCATCTACCAATCAAGGAAACGTGAGAAAGATTAACCCAGTAACTTTGTTTTGGGAAGCCTTTTTCTGCTCATTTGCATTTAAAGACACAGGCACGAAAAACAGTGTGCTTCTGCTTCCACTCAAAATAGGCAGTTTCAAAATGATATATCTGTTGAGTATTTTGAGCTGAAACTTCACAGACACATTCTGGGGACACCTGAGACTTATATTACATATTGTAAAAAGGGGCATAATATGTCTCCTTTAAGACATGCTTTATTTGGGCGTAAAATAATGGCACAAATACCAGTAATCTGACAAGCGCAAATGTTAGTAAATTGCGTTGAGTGATTCATTTGAATGCTCTCCTCCCATAATTTTTGCATCTGAAGGGAAACTCCAACAAATGCATATTCAATAAGATCAGGCGCAATAATAACGCTTTTTCAGCGCTAATTCGTCACTGCGCGTCTTTAGTAAATCCGGACTGTACTATTTTAACGCCAAAAGATGGGTTGTGCTGGCGCAAGCTGTTAGTAAAACTGGCCCTATGAGTAGTAATTTAAGTTAAGCTTAAGTTTTCAAATTATTTAATTTGATCATAATTCATGAATGTATGCATTTAAAAGTATGTTATATAAATGTATACTGTTTTTACAATATACAATAAAACGGAATAAACCAAGCATTCAGTGAGAACAGTAAGAATACTGTGTTTTCTAGTCTCTCTCGTGCAGTTGTTACTGCAGTTGTTGTGGTGGTGTTTTGGTTATAAATATTGCCCCCGGCTGCAATTAGCGTCGCTTCAAACACATAGCTGCACACAAATACACACTATAATCATAGCTTTGCACTTCTCGGGGGCTTTGTTGTTGCTGCATGTTTGTTTGGATTTATTTTTGCGTCTGTATTTCGGTCCGTGCCGTCATAACTCCTGTTTTGAAGGGTTTTAGTTAACATCCAGCTTGATGTGGGTCATGTGACCTCGCGAACCCTTTACGAATCAACAGAAACACAAACCCGGATCCGCCAGCTTTCTGTGTTTGTTTCTCTCTTCACGACAGTAAACAGTGGAATTAATCTACCTGTGATCCAAGAGCAACTGATTAATGATGTGTTTGTATCCGATCTGAATCTGTTCAGAAGTTTGTGGTCAATAAGAAATTAATACCTTTATTAAGGATGCATTAAATTGCTCAAAAGTGACAGTAAAGACATTTATAATGTTACAGTAGATTTTTATTTCAAATAAATGCTGTTCTTTTGAACTTTCTATTCATCTGTGAGTCCTGAAAAATAAAATGTATCACAGTTTCCACATAAATTTCGTGCAGCACAACTGTTTTCAACATTGATAATAATCAGAAATGTTTCTTGAGCAGCAAATCAGCATATTAGAATGATTTCTGAAGATCATGTGACACTGAAGACTGGAGTAATGATGCTGAAAATACAGCTGCGCATCACAGAAATAAATTACAGTTTAACAGATATTCACATAGAAAACAGATATTTTAGATTCTAAAAATATATCAGTATTTTTACTGTATTATAGATCAAATAAATGCAGCCCTGGTGAGCAGAAGAGATTTCTTTCACAAACATAAAATCTTACTGACCCAAACCCTAATCCAGACCAGCGATCAACCAGCTACTGTGTTTCAAAACATCTTGAGCAGTTTTAGTTATTGTGAGCTGCAGGGCTTTAAAGCAGCTGGTTGATCAGTTAATAACCTTTTAGAAACCAGCCACAGTCTTCCAAACATCAGCCTCCACCTTAAGCTGGTTTGAGCTGGACTTTTCAGCAGGGCAGGGAATTCTGGGAAAACACTTCCTGTCTCCCGTATGGAATGCTGACAGAGCAACACACACACACACACACACAGTGTGTGTGTGTGTGTGTGAGTGTGTGTGTGAGAGAGAGAGAGAGGGAGGAACAAAAAATCATCGTACTGAAGAAGACTAATATAACTGACCTTTGACCTTTAGCCTTTTGGGTGTGTGTGGAAATTTATAGCTCTAGAGGCAATCATCTAAATAAAACCTCAGCGAAAGATGCGAAATCAGCAGAACAAAGTGTACACGTCACGCACATTAACTTATTACGGTATAATTATAGAAATTATCGATATTTTCATGTATATACATTTATATATTTATATTCTTATATTAGACATAAATATATTTAATATATAAACATAACATATTTTTCTTAAATATACTGTATACATGCATGTGTTTGTATTTAAATATACATAATAAATATACACAGTACACACACATATATTATGTACACAAAAACTTGTATTTTGGATGCGATTAATCGTTTGACAGCACTAATATATATATGATTATATAGGGAAGTGTGTGTGAGATCCTATATTAGTTTATGATCTTTCAGTAATGACAGTGCCTGTATTTGTGTTTAGCATGGTATTGTAGTGTGCATGGGTTTATAGTGTGCTCTCTCTGTCTGTAGATGTATGGGCGTTACACTCAGGAGCTGGGTGTTTACGCTAAAGAAGAGGCCGCTCGGATTCGAGAGGATGGTCGTCACCGGCGCTCTGTTTCTGAACGCAGTCCTCCGCTCAAACTCCTGGAGTACGAGAAGGGACGATGTGTCCGGTGTCGAAGTAAGTCCGTCCCAACATTACACTGCAGCTTCTTAGTGGATCTTAGGCTTTACAAGCAGTGCCCTGCATCAACTCAAGATGCCATCTGTCTCAATGATAATAATAATAATAATTTGGCTTCAGAAACAGAATATTTGAGACTGTGTCTTTCTCTAATGAGAAACCAGCAGCTGTATGATGAGAGAACGTTTCAGACGGATTTAATACGAGATATGATCTTTGCAGCGTTAGGTTTGTGTATATTGATAGGTGAAAGTATCGATTCATTTATTAACGTCATTTACTCTGGGGTTTCATGTGAACATTGCGCCCTTTATTGGACATAAACAACTTTGCATGCCATTTCTCTCTGACTTTCTTTGATTTGATTTAAAACAAACCTATTCTTTCTTGCTTTTAATTGTCAAAAATTATGCAACAAAAATGTACCATGGTTAAGTTATTATTACTAGTGGAAACTGATGTGTATTTTTAAATTATAGTTGTTACAGTATCTTTTTTACTCTACAGTAATGAGTAAATAATTAATAAATGTAATGACAATCACCAGTGGGAATAATAGTAATTAAAAAAATGTCTGGGCACTTTTTCAATTGTAATAAGTATTTTAGAAAAATATAATAATATTGCAATGCAAAACAATCTGTAAAGAAATTTAATTTAGCATGAAAGAGCATGTAGATAATAAAGTTTTGTCAGAATCATCCTCAAACTTAAACCAGAGCTTGGTAAAATATTTCTCTTTTTTTTTTTTTCAAGAATGTTTAAACCTCTCAAATCCTGGTCCTGGAAGTATTTCATACTCGATACTAAAGATTTTTGTAAGATGGTGTGTAGCTGTAGTGTCAGTGTTTGTCCTGATGAGGGCGCCATCGTTCCACTGAGAACCTGACAGCTGACTGAAGAAAGAGCTGAGCGAGAACACACACTCTCTCTCTCTCTCTCACACACTTTCAGATAAACATCATTTACTATTTTTAATATTTTTTTTTCCCCCTCGTGGGGATTGCAGGCCGTTCCCACAATATCAAAAATTACAGGTTTTACTATCCTTGTGGGGACTTACAATGTAGCATAAACAAGTACACACACACAAACACACACTCTCAATCAATCACACACACACACACACACACACACTCACACTCACACTCACACTCACACACTCACACACACACACACACACTCTCTGTCTTACACACACACACACACACACACACACACACTCTTCCTGTAGCAGATGTGATGTCAGCAGGAGATCCGTGTCGTGCCACAGGTCACCATGGTTACAGGTTGCTCACTGAAGCTCTCATCAGGTGGATGGATGCCGGTTTGTTGTTGTCATGGCAACAGCGAAGCACTAAATAGATTAAATTGTCACTTTGTGTGTGACATCATCACTACAGCGAACTCTCCATGACAACCTCAGAGACGAGTGGACTAGTTACTTCAGCAGCCTCTCTTTCCTCTTCATTAACCTCTAACTGTCAGACAATAGACTTCAGTTTAGACCAGTGCGCGTGTGTGTGTGTGTGTGTGTTTGTGCGTGTGTTTGTGCGTGTGTGAGTGCCGTGTGTGTGAGTGTGTGTGTGAGTGAGTGCGTGTGTGAGTGCGTTTGAGTGTGTGTGTGTTTTGTTAATAACAAGCTGATCTGTTCTCTAATCTCTGGATGTGTCTCTTGCCAGCTCTCTCTTATTTTTTTGGCACATTTTCTCTCCACAAACACACTTTTCCTCAGACTGTCTGTCTGTGGTTTGTTCTCAGGGTTTCCATATGCCCTGGAATCATCACCGCCGGACTTTTTTTCTGGTAAAAATACAATCTAAATGTACTCATTTAAACCAATAAATAATTTGTTGTTCAACTCATCACTGCTAACGAATGTGCTAAACACAAACTAAATACTCATCAGTTAAACAGCGCTACCATCTTTGATCCATTTATGCTATTCTTTAAAGTGTGTACTCATATTTATTTTTCTAATATTCTGATGTTTTTGGTTTTTGTCATATACATGAACAATTTTGAAGAGTAGCTAAATAAAAAGTAGTATAATAATAACTGAATAAGAGCTATAATGATTATATTTATTGTAGCATGACCCTTTTTAAATAGTGTAGTTTTTCCATTCGGAAGATACACATAGTGCTTTATTATAACAAATGCAATAACTAAGTGCACTTATTCAACAATCTGAGTTATTCATATTTCAATTTTTTATGTTAATTGTTCAATAATTTGTCATACATTTTGCATTGACATTTAATTAAACAATGTTGCTTGTTTTACCTTCTATTATATACATTTTTTTTTGTTGTTAATGCAAATTAGTCCTAATCATCACCCTCATTTTTTATTTTTTTATTTTTTGGTGATACATTTGTTTGGGTTTTTAATGGAAGTTATACACAGAGCAAAATTAGCTTTTTTTTATTTTATTTTTTTTTTACTATTTTTAATCTGAGAATAAATCTGTGATTTAATGACTTTAATTACAGTGAAGCTGTTTATAACTTATAATTTAAACTTCTTTAAAGCTATAAAAATTTTAACTATGTAATAAATATGTAACAGTTAACAGATATAGATTGATATATAACATGCTATTCTTTAAAGTGTGTGTACTCTTATTGATTGATTGATTTTTATCATATACAGTACTGGAAATACATAAACAATTTTGAGGAGTAACTTATTTAGTAATAATAACTAAATAAGTAATATAATAACTACATTTATCAGTAGCATGACCCTTTTTAAATAGTGTAGTTTTTTTATTAAGAAGATACCGATTTAATGTGATTTAATGTCTTTAAATTATAAACAGCTTCACTGTAATTAAACATCTTTAAAAGTATTTAAATTTTAACTACAGAAAGGTATTAAACCGTTTCCTCACCTACACTGAAAGTGACTTACTTTGAAACAATTTTCTCAAAAATTGTTATAAAATTTCACAAAAAAAAATGGCAAGTGACACATTTAATTACATTTTTAAGTAAAAAATATTGAAATAGTGTTTTAGTGTAAAACATACTCCAATAATTTGTAATTTATTTACAACTTAAAATGTTTATTTTTTTTTACACTAAATAACCGCTTAAGAAAAATTTGAGTAAACATAAGTGTTTCAGCAAAGGTCGAACGAGTTTGTCAATTTCCACACTTGTTTTTCGCAATTGTCGCTTTGAAAAATAGTAAATATCACATCCCAAAAGTTTCTGTAAGAAACACTGCATTTGGCTCTTGGCTGCTCATAAGTGAATCCGGATGGGCTAACAGAAGGTAATTTTAGTTCTTTGAACAGAAAACGAGGGGTTAAATGAAGAAGAGAGAGAGAGAAATGCAAGCAAATGACTTTGTTTTGATGGAGTGGAGTTATAAAACAGAAGCCAGCAGTGATACACACACACATTTACATAAACGCTTCACCCTCATTACATCTGCATATTGTGTATAAACAAGACATTTATAAGTTCCGCTTCTCACACACGTCTCGGTGTGTGTGTGTGTGTGTGTGTGTAACATGCTTTCATGTCTCTTTTTTTGTCTAAAGTTGGTGGCTGAAATTATAGACGTCTGGAAACATTGCTTTAGAAGTGATTTTAAGAGCATTATGTGTGTTTGAAGACACGTCCACACTCCGTCTCGTACACGCTCAGACTCACTGCTCTCGCTCCATCATTTGGTGAGTCATCATTGGCTCTTATTGAGGTTGCCGTGGATACTAACAGCATCCGTGTGTTTGTGTTATGGATGCAGAGGGTGACGGAGATGCTTTTCCAGACCTGTTGTTCATGAGAAGAATAAGGAATTAATGTTTTAAAAATGACTTCAGAAACGGTGTTATGGAGTTTAATGGACTGCAGTAGCACTCAAGAAAATGAACACACACACACAAGCAAAAACACACCTCCAAAGAAATACACTCTCGCACACACACACACACACAAAC
>NW_015664048.1:164664-169222 GCF_001515625.1 Sinocyclocheilus rhinocerous | reverse complement strand
CTCACTCACTCACTCACTCACTCACCTTCTCACACACACACACACACACTCACTCACTCACTCACTCACACACAGACACACAGACACACACACCTGATAGCTAAAGTGAAAGACAATCCAAACCTACAGAGATTGATTAATTGATTTAATGACTTAAGGAACCTAAAACCATAAAAATAGTTAATTGAAATAAAATAAACTGAAATAAAATATAAATATAAAAAACATATTTTATTTCAGCTAGTTGCCAAAGCAACATTTCTCATTTTCATTTAGTTTAAGTTGAAGTACTAAAATAACTAAAACTAAAGAAATTAATAAATACTATATAGATTTAAAAAAAAACATATAAAAATGGCAGAAACACAAACCAGAAATACATAACCTTAAAGTAAATTGTGAAAGTGAAAAAAATAAGTGTAAACTGAAATAAAATGAAATATAAAAATGATAATGAAAATGAAAGAAGTCACCTTGCCTAGCTGAAATAGGTTTAAGGACTAAAATAACTAAAACTATATAAATAAAAATGAAAAACTATATAGATATTTAAAAAACTAATAAAATGACTAAAATACAAAACAGAATTACTAAAGCTTTAAGTAAATTAAAGTTAAAAAATAAACTTAATAAATATAAAACAAACTAAATGAAAATGAAAAATGTTGCCTTGCCATCCAACAGAAGTAAAATAATTACTAAACTAAATAAATAAAACTAAATACTATATAGACATTTACAAAAATAAAAATGACAAAAACACAAAAATTAAGTAAACTTTAAGTAAATATTAAAGTGAAAACAGAATAAAATGTAAACAATATGCATAAAAATAACATGTATATTAATATATATCCATATGAACAATCTTATAATATATATCCATATGAACACAGATTTTATTTAGCAAGCGGTCAGTTTAAGTTAAACATGCAATCAAAATAGACTCTATTTACATTCTTAATGCATATTCCTGCTCTTATTATGCACTTTTCATTGGTGCTTGCTTGTTAATTTATCTGTATTTCTAAAAGATATTGAGAATTATCTCATTCCTTTATCTGTTGAGTGAAACTCTGTTATAAATGCTATATTCTACGCATAGTAAATGTGATAACTCAAGTTACAGTGAAATATATGTAAGTGTCACACAAAACCGTACCAGATATAGTCCAGAATATGAACTTACCTTCTGACTTACTCAAACAAGTCATCTAACAATGCATTAACATTGTGTGAGCGTGTTTGTGTAGCACAAGTCATTGTTTTGACTGGATGTTTTAGAATTGAAGAGAATTGTGGGTAGATTAGTTGTAAAAATAATGATGATGGAAGGACTTCTGGGGAAAGTAGTTCACAAATGTTTAATTATAGGTTCAGAGCATTTTGTAAGAGGTTAAATTTTTTTTATGTTCTACAGTCTATAAAGTTACTTTTTGTAGTGGCAGAAAATTCAATTCATTGTGTTGTCAATTGTTGTGTTTGTGTACTGTAAATTGTAGGTTGTGTAGTCATTGCACTGCTGTGGGCATTGTTTGCTATTGTAGTTGTTGTATATGTAGTCTTCCAGGTGTGCACTGGTACTTTGTGAGTAGTGCAGTCTGATTTTGTGCACTGGTGCATTGTGGGTAATGTAGTTTTCTCTCTGTGGAGTCTGTGCAGTGCACTGTCAGCGGTTCCTCATGTCGCGGGTCGGCGAGGACTGGATCTTCCTCATCTTGCTGGGACTCGTCATGGCTCTGGTCAGCTTTGTTATGGATTTCTGCATCGCCCTTCTCCTACAAGGTGAGTGTGTGTGTGTGTGTGTGTGTGTGTGTAAGAGGTAAAGATGTCAGATGGAATTGTTGTATGATTTTTGGCTGCATATGGTTTTTGAGTTGTTATATGGTTCTTTTGGAGGTTCTTTAGGTCAGTGTTTTGGTTTCAGAGTTCCCTAAAGAACCAAGACAGATGGTTTTCTAAAGAACTGATTAAAGATGGTTTTAGTTACTCCATAAAAGCAGTCAAATTAAACACCTATATCAGAGGTATAAGTACCTTAGGATAGTTATGTGGTACAGTTAGTTTTATTTTGGCAAATTTGCAACATAATTGCTGTTAAAAATGATTGATTGCATTTTTTGCGATTTGATTTCTAAGCCAAAAATCAAACATTTTGTTCTTTAATACTTACTTTTACCTCAATAAATTTGTTTTAATTGTAACTGTGGCTGAAGATGGACAAACTTGATGATCAGTCTGCTCAGTATTGAGAAAACTGTGATTAAACAAGTTGCTTTACAATGCTTGTGAATCAAAGTTATTTTTAATAAAAATAAAATATTTTTTTATTCTGCAGTTACATTTTGTAGTGGCATAAAAGTGTAATTATGGCGTTTTGTCATTGTGCACATTGATGTTTCCTTTCTGATCTGTCCAGATTTTTTATTTTTTTTGTATAGTCAGAATATTTTTAAACCTCAAACTAAGATCAGTACTAGGTTTGAAAAAACTTTGAACATTTCTAAGTTTGGAAAAAAAAGTTTGAACATTTCTAAGTTTGGAAAAAACTTTGAACATTTCTATTTTTGAAAAAAAAAAAAAAAACTTGAATATTCCTAAGTTTGGAAAAAGCTTTGACTTGAACAGTTATAAATTTGGAAAAAACTTTTAATATTTTTGTTTAAAAAAAACTTAACATTTCTAAGTTTGAAAAAAAAGTTTGAACATTTCTAAGTTTGGAAAAACTGAACATTTCTATTTTAGAAAAAAAAAATCAACATTTCTATTTTTGGAAAAAAAACTGAACATTTCTATTTTGGAAAAAAAAGTTTGAATATTTCTGTTTTTGAAAAAAACGTTGAATATTTCTAAGTTTTGGTAAAAAAAAACTTAGATTTGAACAGTTCTAAATTTGGAAAAAACTTTTAACATTTCTGTTTAAAAAAACTTAACATTTCTAAGTTTGAAAAAAAAACTGAACTTTTCTAAGATGTTCAAAGTTTTTCAAACTTAGAAATAAATGTTCAATGTTCTTGAAACTTAGAAATGTTCAAAGTTAGAATATTGGAAAAAAAATGTTTAGACAAGCAGTTTTTGTGCTTTAAAGGTACTTTTAATAAGAAAGTCTTATTGTCTTTTAAATTTATCAGTCAATTTCAGAAGCATAGAAATAAATGTATTTAAGTACAATTTAAATATGCTAACTTGTACTTCTACTAAGGTATGTTTTTGTCTAGATTCTTTGTAATTTATCTAAGTTAAATGTTATAGTTCATATGCCCTGTAATTGTCCTGTGTGTTGTTCTCTCTACAGCACAGAAGTGGATGTACGGTGGTTTGGACAGTAACGTAATCCTGCAGTATTTAGCTTGGGTCACTTATCCTGTGGTTCTCATCAGTTTCTCTGCAGGCTTCACACACATAGTAGCGCCTCAGGCAGCGGGTGAGACACGCTAACATTCACACGCTCATGAAAGATTTCTGCTCTTCTTCATAACTCAGCAGTGCACTCCTGCATTTATCTCTCGTTCAGGGTCTGGTATTCCTGAAATGAAGACGATTCTCAGAGGAGTGGTGCTGAAGGAATATCTCACGTTAAAAACGTTTGTGGCCAAAGTCGTCGGACTGACCTGCGCACTGGGCAGTGGTTTGCCTCTGGGCAAGGAGGTGAACACACTCAGAATATGTTTTTAGTTTTGAGATCTAATTGACCTGCTTTCCTTTCCTCCATCAAAACTCTTTCACATGAGTCAATGTTGTGTTGGGTGTCATGCACTCATTATTTCTGAGGGGGCTCGTCATGCTTGTCATGTGACACACAGCAGCCACGATAGCACTTATAACTTATATGTGACCTTGGACCACAAAACCAGTCATAAGGGTCAGATTTATACATCTGAAAGCTGAATAGATAATATTTCCATTGATGTATGGTTTGTTAGGATAGGACAATATTTGGCCGAGATACAACTATTTGAAAATCTGGAATCTGAGGGTGCAAAAAATCTAAATATTGAGAAAATCATCTTTAAAGTTGTTCAAATGAAGTTCTTAGCAATGCATATTACTATTCAAAAATTAAGTTTTGATATATTTACGGTAGGAAATTTACAAAATGTCTTCATGGAACATGATCTTTACTTAATATCCTAATGATTTTTGGCATAAAAGAAAAATGGATCATTTTGACCCATATGGTTGTATATTGTTAATATATAACATGTATTGTTGGCTATTGCTACAAATATACCCCAGCGACTTAAGACTGCTTTTGTGCTCCAGGGTCATATATAGGCTTATGTTTGATCTATTTTTCCTTTTTATTCGAAATATTCCAAAATGTGTTAACTATATCATAAAATATCTCGATTCTCAAATATGTGTAAGTAAATGCATTTTGCACCTTTATAGATTATGTTAGTTAATGGGCGATGGGCAAAGTCGCCTAATTTTAGTCTAATATATAAACTACGCATAAAAACCGTCTTTTTACTTAAGTACCAGATATGGGTGTCATGCCATAATATATTTTTAATACGACTGACTTTGTATTTAATGTGAATTTTATAAAAACATT
>NW_015664048.1:156746-161339 GCF_001515625.1 Sinocyclocheilus rhinocerous | reverse complement strand
CTTTAAAGTTGTCCAAATGAAGTTCGTAGTAATGAATATTACTAATCAAAAATTAAGTTTTAATATATTTACGGTAGGAAATTTACAAAATGTCTTCATGGAGCATGATCTTTACTTAATATCCTAATGATTTTTGGCATAAAAGAAAAATGGATCATTTTGACCCATATGGTTGTATATTGTTAATATATAACATGTATTGTTGGCTATTGCTACAAATATACCCCAGCGACTTAAGACTGCTTTTGTGCTCCAGGGTCATATATAGGCTTATGTTTGATCTATTTTTCCTTTTTATTCGAAATATTCCAAAATGTGTTAACTATATCATAAAATATCTCGATTCTCAAATATGTGTAAGTAAATGCATTTTGCACCTTTATAGATTATGTTAGTTAATGGGCGATGGGCAAAGTCGCCTAATTTTAGTCTAATATATAAACTACGCATAAAAACCGTCTTTTTACTTAAGTACCAGATATGGGTGTCATGCCATAATATATTTTTAATACGACTGACTTTGTATTTAATGTGAATTTTATAAAAACATTGTAAGTTGAAACACTTTCATTGTACAGAAAGAGAGCAAAGAACATTTTCACTGACTTCAGTTTAGAGTTTAAGCACTCTCAAGGGATGTCCATTTAACGCGTTAATTAGATTAATTAATTACGGTTTGATAATTATGCTATCCCAGACCTATGTGTGTCACCTAACCTTTCATACACTTGATTGATGACAAATATGATGCAGGGCAACAACTCACTGCGTGATGGAGCCTAGAGAACGTAGTTAGAATGTCCCTAAAATTCAAGATATGGGGCAAAAATGCCCCTGTTTGAATTTATGTCTCATATTTACATCATATAGTTAAGCAATATCAGATGAGCAATAAGTGCAATATCACACGAGTGCAATATCACACGAGCAATAGGCTAAGTGCAATATCACACGAGTGCAAATGTGATACTGATCTTATACAACAGTTCAATAAATAAGAAGTCAATATTGTTATTTTAGACATAATGTTGTCTGTTTTGCTCAAGTCGAACAAGCCTAATGATTCAATGAACCATTCATAAAGATTCATTTACTTCACTCCTGAATGAATCAGCCATTTGAACGAATCAAATGAATAAATGACTCGATGACTTAATCATTAAGACATTTACCACCACCTACTGGCAGTTAAGAGTATCATTTCATTAAAGAAATAATTTCATATTTTTATATAGTAATAATAATAATACAAATTATTAAAGGTATAGTTCACCCACCCAAAAATTCAACCCACTCGCCCTCATGGTCCAAAAGAGTATATGTAATAAATTCTATGTTGAATCAAATAAAATATTTCTTGCTGAAGCTACTTTTTGTCATGTCTGTTTGATTCTTTACACAACTATGACTTTAAATTATCTTTTGGGAGTAATTTCTCAGCCAAATTTGATGTGCGATTAATTTGCGATTAATTACATTAATTGATCACCACATCATTAAATCACTTACAAGCCCTAAAAAATATTATTTTGCTATATTTTTTGTCGTTTGAAAGCTGCAATCAAAATCCACTTGGCTCAGAGATCTGAAGGGGCACGTGCTCCCTGGGTTTGAATGGGCATGAGTGTTGTTTAAAGCATCCCTGCTTTGATTGGAGTTCATCACAAGCATTGTGTGTGTTTTCTATCCTGTAGGGTCCGTTTGTGCACATTGCCAGTTTGTGTGCTGCTCTTCTCTGCAAATTCATGTCGTTCTTTGGTGGAATTTATGAGGTAATTAAAAAAAAATCATAGCCTGCAATTTTAAAGAAATTCCTCTAATAGAACAAAATGTGGTATCTATAAATAATGTCTTTTATCTATGCTCAAAAAATTACATTCGTGTTTTTTACTGTAAAATATGATTTTACAGTAATGAGAATCTAGTGAGAATAACTGTATGAAAATGAGAATTGCAAGAAAAATATCAGTACAAAAACTAATTTGCAAGCATTTTTGGTGCAGGACACTTTGACTGACATGAGGAAAAATGTATGCCTTCTTACTATCTAAAAAAGAAGTAAATTTTACATCAAAAGTTATTGTCATTTGTTATTTACATTTAGTTTGTGTGCTGCTCTTCTCTGCAAATTCATGTCGTTCTTTGGTGGAATTTATGAGGTAATTAAAAAAAAATCATAGCCTGCAATTTTAAAGAAATTCCTCTAATAGAACAAAATGTGGTATCTATAAATAATGTCTTTTATCTATGCTCAAAAAATTACATTCGTGTTTTTTACTGTAAAATATGATTTTACAGTAATGAGAATCTAGTGAGAATAACTATGAAAATGAGAATTGCAAGAAAAATATCAGTACAAAAACTAATTTGCAAGCATTTTTGGTGCAAGACACTTTGACTGACATTATGAGGAAAAATTAATGTCTTACTATCTAAAAAATAAGTAAATTTTACATCAAAAGTTATTGTCATTTGTTATTTACATTTTGGGTTTAGAAACACTTTTTTTGCAGATTTATTGAATTTTTATCCAGTATTATATATCAGGAAACAAATGACCTTAAGTTGTCCTTCTTACATTGTAAGATACAAATCTTACATTTGGATAAAAGTGTCTACTAAATGCATACATGTAGATTGGTAAATTATAAACCCCATAATTTTATTCCTGGAAAGAGTTTCGCCTCCGCGTTTGTTTATTTGTTTGTGTGTGTGTCTGGAGTGTGAGTGTGTGTGTGCATGTGTGTGAGTGTCTGAGTGTGTGTGCGTGTGTGTGTGTGTGCATGTGAGTGTGTGTGTGCGTGCGTTTGTGTGTGAGTGTGTGTGCGTTTGTGTTCGTGTGTGTGTGTGTGTTACCAAAATCAATCTAAAATGTATATATTTTTGCATTTCTCTTGATGAAGTTTTCCTTTTGTGAGGATAAAACTAACAGGGATATCCATCTGTGAATAGATTTACCAAACACAGGTGTGTGTCTATGTTTGTGTGTGTATCTGTTTGTAGATAGATAGTGTGATAGATGCTGTGTGTTTTATAGTTTGTGACTTTGTGCAAGTAGATTTTTTTGTGCTTGATTGTGTTGGTGTATTGAACAGCCCAGGATTGTGCTGGTGTGTATGTACTTCTGCTTTTTGGTTTTGTGTGTGTGTGTTGAAGTAAGCTGGGTTGTCTGCTGTTGTATGTTAATTTTCTGTTGTGTGTGTTGAACAGAATGAGTCCAGAAACATCGAGATGCTTGCGGCGGCTTGTGCTGTCGGGGTCGGATGCTGCTTTGCTGCTCCTATTGGAGGTCAGAACCACATTTCTGAAACAACCAAACAACATTGTGTAAATGCTCAGAATTTAATCATTTTTGACTAAATTAGTCATATTTCTCTAAACTGTCAAAATAATTAACATCCATCAAAACTATTTAGTTTTGCCCTGCAAAAAATATTTCATTCGAAGTTAGTATCTGTTGATTATACTCATTTTTAACCACACAGATATACTAATAATAAACATGTATATCAGAAAATATCTATATTGATGTTAGGTCTTCTAATCCTGCTTCTTGTTTTTTTTTTTTTTTTGGCTCAATTCTGAAGACTTTGTTTAAAAAAAACTGTATGAAAATGAGAATTGCAAGAAAAATACAAGTATTTGCAAGCATTTTTGGTGCAAGAGACTTTGACTGACATTATGAGGAAAAATTAATGCCTTCTTACTATCTAAAAAATACATATAAAGTTCTTGTCATTTGTTATTTATATTTTGGGTTTAGAAAGACTTTTTTGCAGATTTATTGAATTTCTATCCAGTATTATATATCAGGAAACAAATGACCTTAGGTTGTCCTTCTTACATTGTAAGATACAAATCTTACATTTGGATAAAAGTGTCTAATAAATGCATAAATGTAGATTGGTAAATTATAAACAATTTTTTTGAGTAATTTTTCTTCAGAATTCTGAAGACTTTGTAGTAAATTATTTATGAGCCGTTTTCAGTTCAGTTCTGAATGGCACACAAAGTAAAAACATTCACATGAAAATTAAATAATGTTCCTAAAATTACAAATATGTACAGTTACTATGTAGTTAATGCAGTTTTTACTTCAGATACAGTGCTATTTGTATGTTTTGAATATTTACTGTAAATTTGAAGAAACGTACAAAAAGTCTGTGTTTGAAAAAAAGCTTAAGATTCCGATATTTGAAAAAAAAAAAAACAATTGTATTTTTGAAAAAAACTTGTACTAGTGCTTGTAATGTAGTTAATGCAGTTTTAACTAGGGGTTACTTTGTTATTTGTACTTTATGAAAATTTACAGGAAAAAAAACATACAAAATGTCTATATGTGTCCCTGGAGCACAAAAGCAGTCTTAAGTCGCTGGGGTATATTTGTAGCAATAACCAACAATACATTGTATGGGTCAAAATTATTGATTTTTTTAATGCTAAAAATCATTAGGATATTAAGTATCCTCATGTTCCATGAAGATATTTTGTAAGTTTCCTACAGTAAATATATCAAAGCTTAATTTTTGATTAGTAATATGCATGGCTAAGAACTTCATTTGGACAACTTTAAAGATGATTTTCTCAATATTT
>NW_015664048.1:151367-156534 GCF_001515625.1 Sinocyclocheilus rhinocerous | reverse complement strand
TCGACCAAATATTGTCCTATCCTAACAAACCACACATCAATGGAAAACTGATTTATTCAGCTTATTTCAGATGATGCATACATCTCAATTTCGAAAAATTGGCACTTATGACCGGTTTTGTGCTCCAGGGTCACATATTTCAAAACACTTAGAAAAATTCTGTATTAAAAACCACTGAAAATTTCCATCAAGATATTAACTCTATATGTGTGTATTTCAGGTGTGTTATTCAGCATTGAAGTCACCTCCACGTTTTTCGCCGTACGAAACTACTGGCGCGGATTCTTTGCTGCTACGTTTAGTGCCTTTATCTTCAGAGTTCTGGCCGTGTGGAACAGAGATGAAGGTTTGTGTGCATTAATACGCTTTAGAAAACACATGATGTGTATGTGAAGAGTTAAAGCAATCTTCTCTCTCTCTCAGAGACGATCACGGCTCTCTTTAAAACGCGGTTCAGACTGGACTTCCCCTTTGACCTCCAAGAGCTTCCAGCGTTTGCTGTGATCGGGTCAGTTCTGCTTCGATTATTCTCTTCTTGTTTCTTTGCATTTGTTGTGTACCACCTCAGTGTAAAAATAATTTTCCTAATGTAATTCGTCTTGGTTTCCAGTAAAAAATTCCTTAAAATGATAAGCAGTGAATTTACCAGTGAAGCAAAATTTTGTTAGATCTGTCTTTAAAACATTTTTATATTGTCTATTCACATGTTTAATGTGTCTGATTGTGTTTCAGGCGTCTGTTGTATCCCGCGCTCGTCACTCTACTGATTTCTACACTATCTTTCCCTCCGGGCTTTGGGCAGTTCATGGCCGGACAGGTAACACAGTCTTTAAAACATTTTTATATTTAATGCATCAATATTCCTTTTTCCATGCATATTTTAAGGATATTTAGATACATTTTGTATGGTAAAGCAAGGCAAATGATTGTTTGCATTGAAAAACAAAATCATGATTAACAACATATCCATTTGTCTTTAAAGCTGGTTGACTTTTCTTCTGTTTCTTGTAATGTGTTTCTTTTGTCCTTTATTTTATTGCTTACTGTACACTTGAGCAATCATTTCAAACGTGAATCAGTGTCTCCTGCTAATTGCTCGTGTGCATTTGTTTTAGACACTTTGTACCCAGCAGATATTTGATGAGAGAGCAAACAAAATCATCTAATGAACTATGAATAATTTATGAGCATTTTATCCCACTCATAATAAATATGCATGATGTGTCTCTCTGCAGAATCGCCAGCGGGTTTGGTGGTGCCTTATTTGTGTATTTGAACAGGCTTATTGTGCAGTTTATGCGAAAACAGAAAACTATTAACAAGTTCCTCATGAAGAAGTAAGTGTTCCCAGGGTTATTATAGTTAACTGAAACTGAAACGAAAACCTTTTTTTTTTTTTACTGAAATTAGTTAAATATATCAAAACCTTGATTAAAAAAAAATATATATTTTTTTTGTTACAATGACATTTTTTTTTCAGCTGTTGCCGTGGAGATATTTCTCATTCTCCTTCAGTTCAATTTATGCACTGCAAAAATTATTTTCTTTCTTACTTTTTTTTTTCTTGTTTTAAGTATAAATATCTAAACATTCTTGAATCAAAATACATTTACTTCAGAAACAAAATGACTTGAGATTTTTAGTTTTTTTTCTGAAAAATATCAGCATTTTCTTAGTTTTGCTTAAAACAACAACAAATATATGCCAATAATCTTAATTCTTAATTAATCTTAAAGGAAAATAATCTTTTTGCTTAAGATAGATTAATAATTATTAAGAATTAAGATAATATTCTTACTCCATTGGCAGATATTTTTTCTCTTTTAAGCAAAAGCTTACAAAATTGTAGAAAACTTCAGACTTAATATCTGAAGACATTTTGCTTCAAAAGTAAACGTATGTTAATTTAAGAATGTTTAGATATTTGAAACAAGACTTAACTTACTGCATGTTGAAGTTAACTTATGTAAATTTAAATTAAGATGTACTAAAAAAAAAATGGAGATGTCTTAATTGACATCTAAAAATCCCCAAAGCTTTCTGAAAGCAATCAAGTAATTTCAAACACAGTTGTCTGAACAGATTGAGGTCTATTCACATGTTTAATGTGTCTGATTGTGTTTCAGGCGTCTGTTGTATCCCGCGCTCGTCACTCTACTGATTTCTACACTATCTTTCCCTCCGGGCTTTGACACACACTCACACACACACACACACACACACACACACACACACACACACACACACTCACTCACTCACACACGCACGCATGCACACTCACTCGTTCTCTTTAATCAGTGACTCTGAATGAGGCAATAAAAGGCCTCATTAACAGCGTATGACTTCACTATTATACAACACTGCAAATAATCCTTTCTTAATCAGTATTTTTTTTTGTAGTAAAATGCATCTAAACATCCCTAAAAAGGATGTTAATGTTTGTCAAGTCTCAAGTTCATTTCTGTTGTGCTTTATACAACACAGATTGTTTCAAAGCAGCTTTACATTAATAAACAGGAAAGTAACTATGTTAATGTTGTAAAATTAATCAAGTATGAAAGCAGTTAAATTCAATGTGAATTCAACTCTACGTAAGATAATGGTGTCATTTATTCAGCTCAATTTAGTGTTGTTTTAATTCATTTCAATGTTGCCAAAGTTAATGAAGAAACAAGTTTAATTTTGCTTTAAGCAGATATACAGAAGACAACTGTATCATTATTCAGAGATTAAGTTATTGTTTCAATAATTTAACAACACATTTGCATGTTCATATCTGGGTTATTAAAGTTAACTGAAACTAAAACTGAAATTAAAGCTAAAGCCATTAACAATTATTTTCGTTGCTGTTAAATTAAAAACGCAACATTGCAACATTTTTTAAATGTTATTTTATTGAACTTGATGTACTAAAATAACTCAAACTAAAATAAAAATTAAATACTGTACAGACACACATAAAAAAACTACAAAAAAATGACTAAAATGAAATTGCTAAAATTTTAATTAAAATGAAAATGAAAACTGAAAATATAGAAATAAAAAATAGTCAAAATATTATTAAAAACCATAATAGAATCTAAATTAAACTAAAATTCATACGGAGTCATATTTGCATGTAAATGTTTTGTTATTAAATTATTTATTTAAATTCTAAATTTCTATGATTAATTAACAATCAGGGAAATTCTGATGTATGATAATAATTTGTTTATTTTTTTAATTTATTTTTTTAGAGAAAATATCTTAAATTATTTTCTTACCTGTATACCCTATAAGCAAATGTATGTTTTTATTTCAGCATAAAACTATCAAAATATTGAGAGGTTTATGTTTAAAATAAGAAAATAAATACCAGATTTTCTGTTCATAACATGTATTTTGTTTTTTATAGCTTACACAGAAGGAGACCCTGGTTTCATTTTTTGACAATCGCACTTGGACGAAGCAAGGAATGACGGAAGACTTTAATTATGACAGTCACTCGGCCGCCTGGAAACATCCGCAGGCTAACGTCTTCGTGATCCTCGTCATCTTCATCGTTATGAAGGTAAATAAACACACATTGTTTGGCTTTGTTTGTTTGGTTTAAAAGGCTGGTGTTCTGTGGAAACTTCCTGAACTCTTAACTTCCTGTCCAGTTCCTCCAGAGCATTTATTGACACCACAGTAATAATACATGAGCTCATTAACATATGCCTGCCCACATTTGCATATCAACACCTGTCCGGTATTTACCGCTTCACCCAGCCTGATGAATGACAAACCAAACCCAGCTTTTTAAGTCACTGGCTGAGGAAAATAGTGTGTGTGTGTGTGTGTGTGTTACCTGCATGAGTGTGTCGCCCTGGCAACCTCATCAGAACCTGGTCAAAACCTGTCATGGCACAGGAAGTGATGTCGTCAGTGTTGTCATGGGGACAAGTGCCCTGCATGTTTTTTAGCTGATCAGGAACCTTCGGCGTAACCTGTGTGTCTTTAATCTGGAAACACTTGGTTATGATTCTGGGGGGAAATTTGTCCCCAGAATCTAGCTAAATCTGACAAAACCTGCCTTTGGGGAAATCCGGGGATGGAAGTACTATTTTTAAGTAATGTTTTTAAAAAATATATTTATTTATTTATTTTATTTTCAAAAAATGTTATGGGTTGGGCTAAGCTTACTCATTAGTAAAACAGTTTATTATTATAATTTTTTTTTTTTTTATGTCCTCACTAATATAGTAAAAATTGTTGAACTCTTAAAATGTTCATAACAGGTTTGTGGAAGCACAAATTTTTGATTTTAACTAATTTAAGTTATACCAAATAACTAACATATACAGATTTATTTTAAATAAATACATTTTAATAATATAATTTAATTTATAATTAAATATAAATTAAATATGTGTATGTATGTGTGTGTGTGTAATTTCATAATATTCATTTTATATAAACTCACACACATATTATAAACTACATGATATTAAAAAAACGAAATATATATTTACATTTTAATATCATGTAGTTTATAATATGTGTGTATATATCCATATGTGTGGGTGTATTAATGGATTATAATATAAACAAAGTATATATAAATGTAAAAAATGTAATTACTATAGAGTATATATATATATATTATAATTTTAAGTGTATTTTATTTGCAAAGACTTTATTATTAATGAATTGAAGTTCAAACTATATATTTACAGCATATATATATATATATATATATATATATTCAGTTTTATTTGCATAATATACATTGTGTGTGTGTGTGTGTGTGTGTGTATATATATATACAGGGCCGTGAAAAGGTTTTTGCCCCCTTTCTGGTTTTTTTCTTCTTCATTTTTTGCATATTTGTCACACTTAAAAGATTCAGATCGTCAAACAAATTTTAATATTACACAAAGATAATGCAAGTAAATACAAAATGCAGTTTTTAAATGATGATTTCATTTATTAAGGGAAAAAAGCTGTCCGAACCTATCTGGCCCTACGTGAAAAAGTATTCGCTCCTGTTAAATCATGAAAGAACTGTAATTAACCACGTTATTTTAGAAAGCTGAGTTCAATTTCACTAGCCACACGCAGGCCTGATTACTGCCAGACCTGTTGAATCAAGAAATCACTTAAATAGAACCTGTCTGACAAAGTGAAGCATGCTTAAAGAGCAACA
>NW_015664048.1:149081-150535 GCF_001515625.1 Sinocyclocheilus rhinocerous | reverse complement strand
GTGTTCATGATTCAACAATAAGAAAGAGACTGGGCAAAAACAGCATCCATGGGAGAGTTCCAAGACAAAAGCCACTGCTGACCAAAAAGAACACAAAGGCTCGTCTCACATTTGCCAAAAAATATCTTGATTATCCCCAAGACTTTTGTGCAAATATTCTGTGGACTGATGAGACAGATATGTGTGTGTGTTTGTGTTTAATTTGAGGCATAATAATAGAAAGGAGGAACTTTGGGAAAAAATGCTGGCAGGTGGAGAGAAAGAGAAGCGCAGGTTTTGGATGGATCTGTCCATTTTTCAGTGCCAGGAGAGAGCGAACGAGAGGAAGAAAGGAAGGAAGGAGAGAATATTATGCAATGATCTCTCTATCCACCCACAGCTTTCAAACACTCTCCAACATAATTCACATAACACTTACGCAACATTCGCTCTGAATCCCACCTCAACCTCCAGCAGGAGCCCTTCTGTTCTCGCAGGAACCATCGATTGTGCTGTGTGTGTGTGTGTGTGTGTGTGTGTTCTTGTAAACCACTTCGCTAATTACGCACAGTTCATTTCAGGATTCACCTCACATTCAGTACCAAGTGACAAGCGAGTGTGTGTTTTATCTTTCTTTATCTGTGTGTGTGTGTGTGTGTGTGTGTTCCTGTTCATGTGTCTAATTATCAAATAAACAGAAATGCTATTTCCAGATTGGAGCAAAAGTTCAGACGTGTGCGTTTGTGTTGCCATTTGCTTAATATAATTAATTTACCTCAAATAAAGAGTTAGGGAATAAAAAGATAACGATATTTTCTTGTGTTGTTCACTAATGAGATCACACAAATACACACTTTTATCATTTTGTTCTGTTCGCTTTTTACAAAGAAGTTTTGTCAAACTTTTATTTGCATGTTGTTAAAAGTATTTGGAATCTAGTTTTTCTGTTGTTATTATAATTTATAATAATTATAATTCTAAACAATTTATCATTTCAAATGAAAATGTATAATTATAATAATTTATATAAATATATTTTTTTTATTTATATCATTTATAAAATATATTGGTTACACTTTATTTTGTGTCCTTGTTACAGTGTAATTATACATTTAAGTACTGAGTAATATTAATTTAACTACATGTACTATATGGTTAGACTAGGGTTTGGCTTAGGGTTACTTGCATGTAATTATGCATAATTTATTGTTATTATAATAGTAAGCACATGTAACACGTGTAACAAGGATATGTTTTTAAGATACTGAAAAAACACAAATGTCAAAACTTCTCCAGGGCCCCAAAACACCCTCAGACCCCAGAGGGTTAAAATAAAGCGTTGCCAATATATTTATATAATACTTATAACTACTACAAATTATTATTTATTTCTCTTTTTTTCATTCTTGTAATGTTCCAAATAGTTGATTGTGAATGAAATTGTCAGAAAGTAGCTTTTTTTTTTTTTTTGTGAA
>NW_015664048.1:112522-148838 GCF_001515625.1 Sinocyclocheilus rhinocerous | reverse complement strand
GATTGTGAATGAAATTTTCAGAAAGTAGCTTTTTTTTTTTTTTTGTGAACATGAAACTTGTTTATTTACACATTTACATCTGACATTTATTTAACTTTCTATTTTAGTCTGATCAGGAAATCATACAGTCTAAGCATAAAATGGCAGGCATGACAGATTTTGCGTCAGATGTATAGCGAAGCGTTGATCTCTAAGGATATTTGGGGATTTTGATGTGTTGTGACGCACACAGGCGCATGTGTGAATAATATCACACCCCTCTGGTTTATCATATGCCAGGCTATTGTGTGTGGAGAGACGGGCTACAGACTCGCAGAAAGGCCTGTAATGTGAGCTACACATCTCACATAATCACCGCCATAAACAAACTATATGACATTTCTGAATCTTTGAATCTGTTACAATTAAATAGTTTTTTGGTCATTGCTGTTTTTAATTTTTATTTCGCACAGGTGTGTCACTGCTATTGTTCTGTAATAACCAGCAATGTAATTTTGTCACACTACACAACAAAATAGCTTGTTACTGAAAAATTACTGTCATGTTACTGAAAAATTAATTCTACCGAGTTAGCAGCTTTGCTACTTTTAGTTAGTTAATCCCTCAACACCAGTGTTAATGTCGTTGACGAATAATTTTCGTCAACATTTTTTTCACTGACGACAACGAGACGATAACGAACTAAAATTCTTTTTGAATGACAGAAACTATGACGTAAATCTATTGACATTTTCGTCAACGAATAAAAACGAGACGAAAATGTTAGGGAGGGACGATTTGGGAAGAGATTCATTCAGAACGAAACTGCTTTGTGGTTCGGAGGTTTGATGCGTACATATGAACCGGCGGGACATAAGCTAACATACACTTGCTGCACGTCGCATAAAACGTTCAAATAACGAACTAAAACTCTTTTTGAATGACAAAAACTATGATGTAAATCTATTGACATTTTCGTCAACGAATAAAAACGAGACGCAAATGTTAGGGAGGGACGATTTGGGAAGAGATTCATTCAGAACGAAACTGCTTTGTGGTTCGGAGGTTTGATGCGTACATATGAACCGGCGGGACATAAGCTAACATACACTTGCTGCACGTCGCATAAAACGTTCAAAAATGTCAATATGTGGGAGTAAGAAGAGCAGACATGTGGATAAATCTGACGACGCAAGAGAGAGCTCAATTCGGTCCGATTTTCAGAGCGCAGACACTGAAGCATACAGTGCTTAATACGTTTTAAAGGGATAGCAGTCTAATTTAGTTGCTATTGTCCAAGTCATTGATGTTAATCAAGCAACAAAAGAAAATCACGCACTGCTCGACTGAAAAACTTTAGTAGCCCTAAAGATTAATCTACATTTATTTATAGAAATAAATATGTCTGCTTGAAAGAATGAAGAATATGGTAAACAAGTTGCTATAAAGAATGCATAATTAGCCTATATAACCATTGGTATTTCATTAAAAAGAAGACCATGTTCTTGTTCTTTATGAGAAGTGGTTTTATTTAATTTTAACATAAAGGCATGTTGTGTGTCACCGCAGTTAAATCGGTGTCTATCATGATAAAACCTTAATATCAAACCTATATAATGAGTTTGGAAATTTTAGAGAAATGCTTAATAAATGCACTGTAACTAAACCCATTAGATTTTAGCCGACTAAATTTACTGCAGATTTAGTCGACTAAAATCTTATAATATTTAGTCAACTAAAACTAGACTAAAACTAAAAACAATTCAGATGACTAAAATATGACTAAAACTAAATGGCATTTTAGTCAAAAGACTATGACTAAAACTAAATCAAAATTTGCTGTCAAAATTAGCACTGCTCAACACTGATTATATTATTGGTTAATATTGTTTTTCTCCTCTCTCCTTGGTTATATAAGCAGAAATTTTGCTGCAGAGATAGAGAAAGCTATTAGATTTTGCTAAAATAGTTTTGTTTATGTTTTAATGAGTATTACTGTTGTTTTTGTGCAGTTCTGGATGTCTGCTTTAGCCACAACTCTTCCCGTACCATGTGGAGCCTTTATGCCTGTTTTCGTCATTGGTAAGTATTTGTAAGTTAATTAAACTTTTAAAGCAAGACACCACAGGTTAATTGAGTAAACAATGTAACTAATAGATATCGCAGTACTTCCCCCGTTGATTAATTACAGTACATGTTTTGTATTAGAAGTTTTCTGAAATGTTGTGTTTAAATATTACATTAAATTTGCACTAATTTGCATACATTTCCAGAGTTTAATATGAACATTGGGTAAAGCCAGGTTCAAAATTCTTGTTTTAATTTGTTGGCATGTTAGAGTTAAAGATTTTTACTGAAGGGATTTTGGATTTCTCTTTTTATCACTCCATAAATCTGAAAATTCTGTCAGCAAGAGAAAAGTACATTTTCGCTATGTTTTTAGGAATAAAATGTTATAGAAATCATTGTGAAGGATATATTAACAAACCCCTCTATAAAAACCTTCAGAATATAGTTAGGATTAACACTCTTAAATTTGATGTATGTAAGTACTGCTGAATTGGAAAAATAAACTAATTTTGTGAAAACTACCTTTAAAGATATAGATGTATATTGTAATTGCAATCTACCGATGCAAGCAGATAAGTACCAAAATAAAACCTTGTGATTGATATATGAACAAACCCTTCAGTAAAAACCTTTAGAATATAGATAGGAATCAAACTCTTTAAGTTTCGGTGTATGTAAGTGCTGCTGAAGTGGGAAAAAAACAGGCTTTAAATGTGTGTATTATAATTGCAACCTACAGGCGCAAATAGTTAAGTACCATAATAAAACCGTGTAAATGATATATTAACAAACCCCTCTATAAAAACCTTTCGAATATATAGAGGAGTGTGTGTAAGTGCTGCTGAAGTGGAGAAAAAAACTCATTTTGAGGAAACGGCCTTTAAACATTTGTACAGATGCACATAGATAAATTTGATAAAATAAACTTAAAATAAAAACTTAAATGTGTATTTTGGATATTTTGGATATTCTTTTCTGAAAGAAGACATGTTATAGAAGCAGAATAGTTCAAAAGCTCAAAATTGGCAAGTGCATGAAAAAACAATAGTTTTTCCTGTAGTATTTCATGCAATATATTTGAAGAGTTAATTTGCAAAAAACGATAACTCGTACATTTTTTTTTTTTCAGAAATCACGTTTTTTTTTTTAATTGCGCATTCCAAGTAATATCAATCAAACTGCAGTTGGGTTGTTTTGATTAAGTAATAATTACTTAAACAAATACAGGTAATTTACAAAATTAAAGTTCATTGAAAGTATGTTTTTTTTTACATTTTAAAAGTTCGTTTTATAGCAAAAGCAGATAACCCTAACAGTCGTTTTTTGGCAAAAGCAGATAACTCCACATTTCATGTTTTAGAGTTTAAAAAACACTCGTTTAATCTTTGTAATCTCCTCAGATGACAATGTAGACGTCTGACAAACATTGTTGTTGTTGAGATCATAAACTGTATGTATGTGATTACACGCAATACACAGAGATTTTCTCTCACCATTGTAACGCGCTGCTTTTGCAAGTTTCCGTGAAAACGTTTCAGCTTTTATTTTCCTTTTTCGCCCTGAAGAAGATATCACAGGTTCATCAAGTTCGTCGAAATGATCCATCCTCGATCTCTTTTAGTCAGCTTTGACGAAACTCCTAGTCCTCTCAGCTAGCACGTCTTTTCAAAGTGAAGTAGCCTTGTCACCTGACCTGAATACAGTTAGCTGATTCGCTAAAATGGACTTATTGGCTTCTGTTCAAAAACAAGGGCGCTTGTCTGCTTCTGCAGTAAAACGTGAACTCGCGATGCCTTGAAAGTGGACAAAACCGCCTTTTTGACAAAACTTGTTTATGTTCAGATCGCGCTATATGTGGAGAATAATGCACGGCAATCAGCTCGTTTTTTTTTTTTTAAAGTGGCGTTTATCGGTTTTTGCAAATTAACTCTTCATTTATTAAAATGTGACCTGGGAATGTGAACCTGTGTGTTTCAGGTGCTGCGTTTGGCCGTTTGGTGGGTGAAAGTATGGCCGCATGGTTTCCAGAGGGCATTAATACGGACGGAACCATCTATCCCATAGTTCCCGGAGGATACGCTGTTGTGGGTGAGAAGCAAACTATCTTCAAGAGACACGTTCATGCACACATTCATCACAGCTGATTACCTTTTATGGAAATTGCTTCATTGTTGTCATAGTGATTTTGAGAGGCATTGATTTAGTTTTGTTGTGTTTGGTCGTGGATTGTTGTTTTCATTGTTAGTCTTTGATTAGTAGCCACTGGATTCAATTATGAAATAACAATAACCACTTTTGAATGCTTATTATTTTATTTATAGCTTAATGGCCAATATGGTGAAGGGTTTAGAGAAGTGTATGATTTTGACCATCAAATGCACTGTAACAAATTGTTTTTCTTAGAAAATGTAATATTTCAGTATTTAAAAAAAAAAGGATGAGATATTTTAAATATTTGTAATATTTGTAAATATTAAATACATTTTATAAATATTTTACACAATTGTATACATTTCACAAATATATAAAAGGTATACAGAAATGTAAAATGTATGATCAATTTCTACCTACTATTTATTTATATTTAAGGCACATCTAAATAGCCATTTGTGTATTTTTTATTGGTGACTGTTTGTTTTGTACGTATTTTATTGTGATGTTGTGAAACACTTTGGGCTACTTGGTGTTGCATTACTCTGTGCTATATAAATAAACAAGAACAAGAACCATGTTTCACTGCAAATTTAAGTGTGTATAAAACAAATAAATCTTGAATCATGAAAAATAGTAATACTAAAAAAGTTCTCTAAAAAAAAATCAAGCTATAACTAGAAGTGTAGATACCAATTTCTTTCATTTTTACAGTATGTAGATATGTTTTTTTGTTTGAATGTTTGCACCACTGATTTTCTGTTCTGTGCGACTTGAAATTCTTTGAATTGCAATTCAGTAACTATCTCTTCTTGTCAGTTCATGAGTTTGAATTTGAATTGAATCGGCTCAGTAGTTTGTGTTCATTTGGTATTTTGCATTAACTTAAAGTGAACCAATTTGAAGTGTTTTTCATTCGTTCTGTTAAATCTGTCTCTCTGCAGGAGCGGCGGCGTTATCCGGAGCGGTCACACACACTGTTTCCACAGCCGTGATCGTGTTTGAGTTGACGGGTCAGATCAGTCACATTCTGCCCATCATGATCGCTGTGATTCTCGCCAACGCCGTTGCTCAGAGTCTTCAGCCGTCCATCTACGACTCCATAATCCGCATTAAGAAGCTGCCTTACCTGCCTGAGCTCGGCTGGGGCCACCATGAGTGAGTATCTCTGTCTGTCTATATTAGACTTGTGCCGGTATTCGGTAATATTAGCAATTAATCGCAACATGAAAATTTGATACCGGCATATCCCTAGTCTATATAGGTGTACATCTTATATTGCGTTTTTCTACCTCAGCACAGTCTTTGTAGGATTCAGTAACAACTGCAAAATACTGAAGCAGAAATGCTCATTTTTTTCTTATGTTTAATCACGGTGACATCAAGTCCTTTCTTCTCACATGAAAAGCAATTTAGCAACTAGTTACATTTACATTTTACAATTTGCATTTTTATAACAAAATTAATGTTAAAGGTTTGGCTGTGTATAATTTAATACTTAAGTAATGTTTCGTATTTTTTACTCATAAAACTAAATCTGCCAATCGAAAAACCCACAGGAAGGTCCTGAGGTACCATGGTTATTATAGTTAACTCAAACTAAAACTGAGACTAAAAATAAAAGCATAAAACCTTTTTTCTTTACTTGAAATTAAATAAATGTTAAATAAAATAAAATATAGAAAACTTTTTATTTCAGCTAGTTGCCAAGGCAACATTTCTAATTTTTAAATTAGTTTAGTTTGATGTACTAAATAACTAAAACTGAAATAAAAATGAATAAAACTATAAAGACGTTTAAAAACAACAAAAACTGATGTAAATGACAAAAAAACAACAAAATTAATAAAACTTAAACTAAAATGTAAACAGAAAATATAAAAATAAAAACTGATTCAAAATATTAATAAAAATTATAATAGTATCTCAATGATACTAAAATAACAAAGAACTTGTAGCAAAAATGCTGATTCACTTCTGGGTTTAAAGCTGTAATGGCTAAAGAAATAAAGCAATTGGCAAATGCTTATATTATATATGCAATTAAAAGATACAATTATTTATTATTTTACTGTTGCATTTAACTACATTAACAAAGTCATCTATTTATTTTTAAAGTGATTTACATTTTTACTTTTGCATTAATACGTTTTTCCTCCGTTTTATTAAGATCAACACACAGAGATGGTGTTTTCTCTTCATTAGTGTAAATGGACAGACTGTGTGTAAACAAGGTCTAAAGTTACACACACACCCACCCACACACACACACACACACACACACACACACACATTAGACTAATGGAAATCTGTGCAACACACACATCAATCTTAGTTTCCGAGGCTTTCAGATTTTCAGGATTACAAAGTTTCAGATTTTGTCGCCTTATGTGTGTGTGTGTGTGTGTGTGTGTGTGTGTGTTTCTGTTGTGATTAAAGAGCAGGAAATGGAAACGATGATGCAGAACATGCACGCGCGCACACACACACACACACACACACACACACACACATACAGGTGTTTCGCTCTGAATGATTGTGTGTTTCTGCCCTGGTGTCAAACTCGTCTGAGCCGTCTGAGAGATGCATTTATACCTGTCGAGAGAACAATTACATAACTGTGTTTGTTTGTTTGTGTGTGTGTGTGTGTGTGGGAAGTTAGATTTTTGCTGAGTTAGAATCTGCAGAAAACTCACTTATCAGCAGGATGGACACACACACTCACTCATTGACATTCAACACTCTGTATCTCTTCCCCTCTCTCTCTCTCTTTCTCTCTCTCTCTCTCTCTCTCTCTCTCTCTGTCGATTCATTTTTCATTTCAGTCTGTTTCCCACACAATTCTGCCAAAATATCAATCAAAACAGGAACAAAATATTCAAGTTAAAGTCTTATTTGAACAATAGAACCTTTTCTGTTTATATAAATGGATGTTTATCCTCCAAAGCGCGTCTGACTTGTGGGGTTCCCCAGGGATCTATCCTTGCTCCCATTTTGTTTTCTTGCAGCTGCTAGACTCCTTACTGGCACTCGTAAATTTGAGCACATCACTCCTGTCTTACTCTCTCTGCGTTGGTTGCCGGTTCATTTTAGAGTAGAGTTTAAGATTTTACTTTTTGTTTTTAAGGTCTTAAACGGTCTGGCACCATCTTATTTATCTGAACTCATGACTGTTAACATATCTGCGAGATGTTTAAGGTCATCAAATCAGAAATTGTTAAAGGTTCCTAGATCAAGGTTAAAAAGAAAGGGAGCTTTTGCCGTAGTCGGCCCCAAACTGTGGAATAGCGTACCTTAATCTATTAGGATAATCTCTTCAGAATCTCTGTTTAAAGTAAAACTTAAGACTCACCTTTTAGAAAAGGCTTTCAACATCTGAGTCGTCCTGAGCATGTCTCTGTTGTCCTCTGTATGTACTACCTCCTGTACCATATGACTTTTATGTTGTTTTGATTGGTGTTTTATTAATCTGATTTTATAATTTATTGTACAGCACAATGGTCAACGACTGTTGCTGTATTGTGCTATATAAATAAACAAACCAAACCAAACCAAGACTCAACTTTGTGGTCATCCATGTTCAGCTTTCCTTGAAGGAACTCTTTCATTTGTCTCATGACTTGTTCCATGTCGTCTGATGGTAAGCTGTCTTGTTCTTGTGCATACTCAGCACTGTGCATGTCTGAGTGGTGCTGAGGTGGGTTTTGTTGTCGCTTACCCACACGAGTTGCTCTTGGATGAGTCAGGCGATTACCTTTGGATGTCTGGTTAGGTTTCCAGTTGTTCTTATCTTTTGGGTTTCTTGAGAAGCGTGGCTGTTCCCATGGATTTTTCCAGCGGCTGGGCTGAAAGCTGTCGTGGACATGGGGGTCACGTTCTCTGTGCTCTTGATGGAAGACTCTGGTGTCGTGATGCCACTGGGTGTCGTCCAGTGCAAGGCTTGAGTCTTTGGTGACAGAGTTCAAGAGTGTGGATGTTTTGTTACCTTTCTTTGAGGCCATCTTCTGCTTGTTGTAGGCCTTCTGTGTTAGGTCACGCAACTGTTGGATGGTCATGGAGCGCGGACAGGCCATGACGCCTAGATGGTGGCTGACTCCAGGGTGCAGATTCCTTAGAAAGAGGCTTTTGAAGTTCACATCCTCTTCAAGGTCAGGTTCGTTGTGTGCACCAAAGTAGGCTTGACGGAGTCGGTTGTAGTAAGCTTGTGGAACCTCTTGTCGACCTTGTTTGATCTCCAAGGCAGTTAACAGTCCATGTTCAGACTCAGGGTCTGTAAACTCTTTAATCAGGACCTCACGAAGTAGCTGGTAGCTTGACTTTGTTTGACTGGGCTGTCGATTAGTCGGCCCCAAACTGTGGAATAGCGTACCTTTATCTATTAGGATAATCTCTTCAGAATCTCTGTTTAAAGTAAAACTTAAAACTCACCTTTTAGAAAAGGCTTTTAACATCTGAGTCGTCCTGAGCATGTCTCTGTTGTCCTCTGTATGTACTACCTCCTGTACCATATGACTTTTATGTTGTTTTGATTGGTGTTTTATTAATCTGATTTTATAATTTATTGTACAGCACAATGGTCAACGACTGTTGCTGTATTGTGCTATATAAATAAACAAACCAAAACCAAACCAAAATATGTCTTGTATGCCAACAAAAAAGTATCATTTAAAAAAAAAACGAAGGATAACTTTTGCGATTATACCGATTAAATATATTTGTACATTTTCTGAAATAAATGTGTTTAAATATTTTTTTACTAAAATGTGGCAACAAGCAGGGTTATTATAGTTTACTAAAAAAATAAAACCATTAAAAAAATTGTTAGTTGAAATAAAATAAACGTTAACTGAAATAAAGTAAAATGTAAGAACGAATTTTATTTCTAATTGCCAAAGCATTCTTATTTTAATTTAGTTTAACTTGATGTTCTAAAATAACAAAACCTAAAACTAAAATACAAATTATTAAAACTATATAGAAATATAAAAATATAATAATCAATCAAACAATCAAGTCATGTAAAGTACCAGGCCTGCGTTCACTGAGCTGCTGTAGTGGAGGATGAGTTTGTAAATGTCCTGCATCAGCTGTATCGCTGGGAAACACAATGATATCTCTGTCTGCAGGAAGTATAATATTCGTGTGGAGGACATCATGGTCAGAGATGTTCGTTATATCACACTGAACTCCACCTACAGAGACCTTCACGAGATTCTCCTGATAGGAAACCTCAAAACGGTGGCGCTGGTGGAGTCTGCAGGTACAAACACATGCTTGCTCTATATGTACATTATATTTATACATTTACATATGCATGGCTGGTTTGTCTTTTTAGTTTGCACTTTTTTCCAAATGTTTGTTTTGTAGTAATTGATACATTTATATTTGCTTTAAAAAAAATAAATCAATAAAAAAATTCTAAAATGTTAGTTTTTGTAGAATGATCAAACAAATAAGTCAAAAAGGTTGTTATTGACGATTGTGTGTGTCAAAACTTAAAAAATAGAATGTGGTTCAAATTATTTAAAATTATTATTATTATAATGAGGAAATTACAGACATTTGATGTGTTTGAAACTTGAAACGTATATATTATGTATGTGTGTATATACAGTATATATATATATATATATATATATATATTGGGTTTTGTTTTCCCTTAATAATAAAAACCTTCATTTAATGCATGCATGTTGTGTTTACTTGTGTTATCTTTGACTAATATTTAAATTTGTTTGATGATCTGAAACATTAAAGTGTGACAAACATGCAAAAAAATAAGAAATCAGGAAGGGGGCCAACACTTTTTCACACCACTGTATATATATTTTATTTGTTAATAATTTGAATTCATTTTTATTTTTAGAATTTTTTTTATTGTAACTTTAAGGTTTGTATTTTTATTAGTTTTTATAAATTTTTATTTCAGTTTTAGTTTGTTATTTTAGTACTTCATGTTAAACTAAATGAAAATGAGAAATGTTAATTTGGCAACTAGCTGAAATAAAAAGTTTTTTTTGTCGTTTTATTTCAGTTAATGTTAATTTTATTTGAACTAATTAATGTTTTTTTAAAGTTTTTTGTTTTAATTAACTATAATAACCATGATATATGTACACACACTACTACACTTGAAAAGTTTTGGTTGGTTTTTGGTTGACTTTTTTTAAATGTTTGAAAGAAGTCTCTTCTGTTCACCAACAATGCCTTTATTTGATTTTAAAAAACAGTAATATTGTGAAATATTATCATTTTAAATAACTGTCTTCTATGTGAATATCTGTTAAAATGTAATTGATTTCCTGTGATCAAAGCTGTATTTTCAGCATCATTACTCCAGTCTTCAGTGTCACATGATCTTCAGAAATTATTCTAATATGCTGATTTGCTGCTCAAGAAACATTTCTGATTATTATCAATGTTCAAAACAGTTGTGCTGCACAATATTTTTGTGGAAACCGTGATACATTTTATTTTTCAGGATTCACAGATGAATAGAAAGTTCAAAAGAACAGCAATTATTTGAATTAGAAATCAGTTTTGGTCAGTTTAATGCGTGCGTCCCAGCTGAGTTAAAGCATTGCTTTCTCTGGTCTGCAGAGTCGATGATTCTGCTGGGCTCTATTGAGCGCGCTCAGTTGCAGGCGCTCCTCACGCAGCATCTGAGTCGCGAGCGGCGGCTGGAGTTCATACGCGATCGCGCCGACGCCGAGAGAAAGCGTGTGTCTGTGGTCAGCACTCCCAGCAGCGAGGAGGGGGGTCACAAGGTCAACCACGAGGTTCGCTTCCAGGTCAGAGGGAAAACGTTTGCTTGACTCTCTCATCTGACTCTTCATGCTGTGTTTTCTCAGTTTCTGAGACGTGATCTCTGTTTGTGAGTGTAGATCTCCACAGAAGAGTCGTCGTTCACACCGGCCCGTCCCATCTCACCTAAACCTCTCAAACCTGCGCTGAAGAGGACGCCTGCCGCCGAGAAAAACATCGAGATCCCCACAAGTAATATCACACACACACTTTTACTTATCCGTGAAAACACTTCAAAGTAGGGATGTAGCGATATCAAAATCTCCCGATATGATATCGCGATATAAAGTCCACAATACGATATTTATTGTGATATTTAAAAAAAAAAAGACATATGAAGAATTGGAAAAATAATGAAAGTTAAATGATTGTATCTAATGTACTTTGAGAGTTAAAAATTAAGAGCTGCAACCCATGTTCTTAACTAAGAAAACTTAAGTCAGTCTTAAAAGAACTTTAAAGGGGACTCGACCCTCTTTTTATTTGTGGTATAGCATCTCAGTCTAAATTACATTCACACTGGTGTTTGAGGAAGCCTAATAAATTAGAATAGAATAATAATAACAACAACAAGGACAGTAATAGCCATATATTGTAAAACGATTGCACTGTAAAATACATGAAAATGAATATTTTATAGGTATATTATTTTTGCTTTACACTACAATAGGGAAATTACAATACTTCTTTCCTAATTTCTACACTTGAAATGGTAGGCTATACGATGGTTGAATACATTTTCAATTTCAAAAATAGCCTATATTTTATTGAGCTTCACTCTTTACAAAATATATTTATAGGGATGTAACAATATCAAAATCTCACGGTACGATGATATCTCGATATGAAGTCCACGATACAATATTTATTGTGATTAAAAAAAAAAAAAGACATGAAGAATTCAAAATTAAGAACTCCAACCCATGTCCTTAACTAAGAAAACTTAAGTCAGAAAAAAGTCAGTGAATTGACTTGTACCTGAATTTTAAAGGGTACTCCACCCTCTTTTTATTTGTGATGTATGGTCTCAGTCTAAATTACATTCACACTGGTGTTTGAGGAAGCCTAATAAATTAGAATAGAATAATAATAACAACAACAAGGACAGTAATAGCCATATATTGTAAAACGATTGCACTGTAAAATACATGAAAATGAATATTTTATAGGTATATTATTTTTGCTTTACACTACAATAGGGAAATTACAATACTTCTTTCCTAATTTCTACACTTGAAAGAGATATTGTGAATCTGGACTGCATTTAAACCGCTAGCTGTCAGCTATTCATACTGCACTTTAAGCTTTTATTTAGAAGGAAACTCCAGCTTCAGTGAAAACATGCTTACAAAAACACGTCTCGCTACAAATCTAGTGAAGCGCTGTAATCATCTGCCGCTGAAATAAAGCATAACTGCTGTCTGTTGCGTTCCCTGTTAGCTCTTATTTTATGCCTTTTTCCCTCACATCACATATTATAGTAATCATCCTAAATTAGAAATTTCAAAAGCTTAAACACTCAAAATTCACCCTGTGAAAGCCCTTTTGAAATCAGACATTGCGTTACCATGAAAATAGTACTTTAAAAGTGTTTTTTTTTTTCTTTTTTAGTTTTTGCGATATCAACTTCAACTTCGGAACATAACTTACTTAGACACATAGCTTTGATTTTATAGCAATTTTAGATTCCAAAGATGTAATTTTAGATTCCAGATGTAAAAATTTATTTTATATCAAATATTTTTAGTACAGTACATTTCCTTTCCTATAAATTTTAACTTCTACAAATTTAGTAAAATTTTTAATGTCACTTCAGCAATCTCCAGATTGTCTTCTTTAACAAGAGACAAAACATTCATGAGTTACAACCATTTAAGCTTGGATAGTAATTTGATTATTATTATTTTTATATAAAATATCTATGCCACTGGATTGCACAAAGGTGACATTTTTTCTATTAAATAATTTTACATTAGAAGGATCTATTATATTATATTATATTATTATATAATGTGTATTGTATGTGTACTGTGTATATTTATTATGTATATGTAAATACACACACATACAGTATATATTTTGAAAATATTTACATGTATATACATTTATATATTTATATTTTATATTATATATAAATATATTTAATATATAAACAACATATTTTTCTTAAATATATACATGCATGTGTTTGTATTTATAAATACATAATAAACATACACAGTACATTAATCATTAAGGATGTGATTAATCGCGATTAATTGTTTGACAGCACTTATTATATTATATTATATTATATGTAAATTGTGAGTGTTTTCTGTGTTTTTCAGGTCCTCATGATTCTGGCATTGGCTTGAAGAATCTGTTATGTGCTCGACCTCAGACTGATGCAATGGAGGTGAGACACTCTTTCTCTCACACACACACACACACACACACTCACACTCACACACACACATTCTCGCTTGTTTCCTCATGGGGACCTCAAAAATGTCCCCACAAGGTCAAAATTTACTGGTATTACTATACTTGTGGGGACATTTGGTCCCCATAATGTGATGAATACCAGGTGCACACACACGCTCACACACACACACACTCTCACACATACTCTCTCTCACACACACACTCTCACACTCACAGACACACACACACAGTAACACGCAAACTCACACACACTCTCACACACACTCTCTCTCACACACACACTCTCAAACTCACAGACACACACACACAGACACACACACACACTCTCTCACACACACACACTCTCTCTCACACACACACACGTTTATGTTTATATGAGGGTAATCGTATGAAGTTTTTTGGTGTGTATGTTGTGTTTCCCTCCCTTTTCCCTTACGGAAGAATAATAACGTGGAGCACACAGTGGCTCCTGACTTCAGGCCCAAACGCGTCAGGATTTCGGTCTTGGTAAGAGCCGCTATTAAAACACGGGCTCGTCAAATCATCGCGTCATCATCTGCCATCATCTTTTCATAAACGCCTTCCTCATGCCTGTTCCTGACCTTTGACCTGGGTGCACAAATAGAGAATCACTGGAATTTTACAGTAAAGATTTTACCACATTCCAAGACAATATTATGTTTTTTATTGTGTGGTAAACATTAAACTCAGTTTCATTGTTTTGATCGGTCTGCACTGGACAGGTTCAAAGGTCAGAAATAGTGTAATCTAGCAGGAACATTGGAGGCAAGCCAAGCATGCGTAGCTGTCAATCATCAGCATGACATCAGAACTGGCCAATCAGTGCGTGTTGCATGAGAAGTGGGCGGAGCCAATGAATGATTGCATCCTATAACGCTCGTCTTGCTCACTTCATGTAAAGCGTAGTACTGCTGTAGAGTTTAGATCTTACACTTTAAAGGATAGCTCACCTAAAAAGATCATTCTGTCATCATTTACTCATCCTCATGTCGCTCCAAACCTGTATGACACGTATGAGATTTTTTATTGAAAGTCAGTGTGCTTTTGTCTCTTTTCTTTGAATCTGCTGGGACTTCATAATGGATAAAAGGTGTCAAAGTGCTTTGATTTGAATAGCTAAATATTAAATTAATATTACTAAAATGTCAGAGTTACTAGTTATTGTTGCAACACGTTTAATTTTAAAATGTGTAACAATTAGGCGCATGTAAATGTCTTCTCATTTACAGTAACTCTAACTACAATTATAATGGTGTTTTGATGCAAATTATGTTTACAGGAAATATCAGGACTGCTTATTTTTTGGTAATCGCAATTACTTTACCACCTAAAAAATAAAATAAATTACACATTTTAATTATACTTTAAACCTATACAGTGATATATTATTTATGTAACTTTTATCTCATTATATTTCTATAAATTCTTAAATATTTTATTGATTTAACCAGTTCTATGTTGTTTTATCTTTACTGCATAAGTAAAAAAGTAAAGTCCTTATTTTAAGTTAATTTTAATGTCTTTATTTAAAGTTATATTTATAAATTTATTAAATGTCTACTCTCTCGCATTACAGAGCAGTGGCATGATTTCCAAAATTAAAATAATTCTGCATTAATATTGACTTTTATATATTATATTATATTGTACTTATTTTAAGTCGTTTTTTCAACTTTTCAGTAAGTTTCCATTTGTTAATATTAGTTAACTACATTAGTTAACATGAACTAACAACGAAAAATACTAAAGCGTTTGTTAATATTAGTTCATACTAATTTGAACATTTACTAATACATTATTGACATTTTTATCTGAATTTAATTTTAACTAAATTAAGCTGAATAATGACACTTTTATCCTCTTTTGAGCTGCTTAACAGCTGAAATTGAATGAATGTAAAGCTGCTTTGAAATTATTTGAGTTATATAGAAAAGTGACTTGATATTATTAAAATCAAAAATGGATTTAATGGATATGAGCTAAAAATGAACAGATGTATTTTATTAACCGACTTTATACAAAGATGAATAAATACTGTAGCAAATGCATTGCTCGTTGTTAATGTTAGTTAATGCACTAATGGACGTTACTGTAAAGTGTTGCCTAGATTTCTATGTGAATGATTTCTAGCGTCAGTCAGTGCAGCTGTTGAATGACCCACATCTTGTGTAAATGAATCCAGACTGTTTGTGCAAATATATTTCTGAAAGCTGAACCGGTGTGTCAGTGATGATGTCACACAGTTGCTATGGAGACACATTTGCGTACTTGTAGCATGATGAACGTACTGTATATTAACAGCATATAACGGCTACATAATGATTGAACCTTCATCACAGTTCTGCGACGGCAACGGAAATCCATATTATATGCTTCTGGCTCATTTTACTGAATTATGTATGTTTAAAAATATATATATAAAAAAAGAGAAAGCCATACAGTTTTTTTCCAGTTATTTTGCACAGACTATTATGGAAATGGACGGTGCAAAACAGCTGGAAAAGCATTGCATGGCTTTCTCTCTATTATTTTATATTTTAAATTTAATTACTTGATTTTGTTGTTAAAAATGGCCGAATTATGTATGTTTAAAAAAAATTTTTTTTAAAGAGAGAGCGAGAAAGGCATGCAATTTTTTCCTTTTTTGTGCCAACAATTCCAATATTAACCTATATAATATAATATAATTAAAAAGAAAAATATTTATTATAGAAATGGTCAGTGCAAAATAAAAAATAAAAAACTGGAAACATTTGCCTAGCTTTCTCTTTTTATTTTATTTTATTTATTTTTTTTTTAACTAATATTATATTATATTTATTATACTTATTTTTAAGTTAAAATTGTTTTCATAAATAGATTACGGTAAAACTTTACCATAGGATTACATTTGTTAACATTAGTTAATTAGTTAATATGGTTCTTGCTACTTTGATTGCTGATTTTGTTGTCAAACATGACCGATTTTGTGTTTAAAAAGTTTTTTTCTTTTTTTTAAGAGAAGCATGCAACTTTTTCCATTTGTTTTGCGGCAACAATTTCTATAATGACCTAAATAATATCATATAAAATTAAAAATGAATTAAAAGAAGACAAATGTTTTTTTAAATATTTAATTTTATTTTCGTTAACTACATTAGTTAACATTATATGGTTCTTGCTACTTTGATTCCGTATTTTGTTGACTGAATTATGTATGTTTAAAAATATTAAACGTAGAGAAAGCAGTGCAAATTTTTCCAGTGATTTCAGTGCAAAACAGCAGGAAAAATGTGCACGTTTTCTCATCTTAAAAGTCACGATTGTCAAACACGTTTAACACCCACAAACCCACGGGACAGACTGTGTGTGTGAGAGTGTGTGTGTGTGTGTGTGAGAGTGTGTGTGATATACTTGTACAGAGAAAAGTGCAACTGCAGGCTGATCTCATCGATTAAATTTAGCATGAGAGAGATAAAGAGGGAGGAAGAGGAACTCTAATCTGTCGACTGCCAAAGCAGCGCTCAGAGATATTGATCAGACGACACAACATACTAGCATTACAAACCATCAACACACACTCGTATATCACACCCAAACAAATTCAGATGTGAAAAGGACAAATAGAATACCGTAAATTCTCTATTCACTGTCTTTTTAGCCTGCAAGTTTCTGGAAAGAGGGTTTTTGTATTCAGGCTTGTCATGTTTCTTATGTAATGTTACTGCAAAGCGCTTCATCTGAGTGTGTGTGTGTGTGTGTGTGTGTGTGTGTGTTTCAGGAGGATCCAGACGCAGAGGATGACATGACTCTTGGCGAGGTGAGGACACTGCGGCTGTAATAGTGAAAACCTCTCATAAAATATGTGTAGATGCACACTAATAATCCGTTTGTAATCAGACTGAAAAGCCTTCATATAAAGCCCTCGACTGATCGGATTCAGCTCGATCGGATTGAAAGTGCTGATGCAGACCTAAAATGATCCGAACAAACTAAGCATTTAAACTTGAATAGGACTATCGTCTCAATCAGATTCAAAGATATCTTGCTCACATACGCAGTGCAGTGATGCATATGTTTTATTATAAGATCTATAAGTTTGCGTGCGCTTTACTTCTTACGAGATGCATGTGTTTATTTATGAGTTTCGAACCGGTCAGTGAAGGAAACTGCAGATGCACCACAGAATTAAAAATAAAAACTTTGCAACTTTTTTATTTCATGATTCAGACTTTCAAGTTTTGTTCTTGCAGTTGAATGTTTTTATTTCACAACTTTGGCTTTTCTTCCCTGAACTGCATGTTAACATCTCCTCGCAGTTCTGAGAAGAAAAGTCAGAATTGTGAGAAAAAAAGTTGATTACAGAAATGTGTCAAATTAACCATCACTTCCTCAGCCATTCTATTAGAAACACCCTCACAGCTAGTTAAATATTAACTAGAATTAACTTTATTTTTTATGCCAAGGTACTATGACACACTATATAAAGTATAGCATTCTAATTGTACATTAATTAAAAAAAAAAAAAAATTTAAATGCTATATTTTTGATGTTGAAAAATCTAAATAGTGCAAATCCGTTTACTCTTAATAAGTGATGTACTTCAGATAACAAAACTGAAATCACAACAAAAATAACTAATTATGGATGGATATATATATATATATATATATATAATGCACAGTAAAATTTCATCAATTATTGTCAATAGTGTATTGGTTTCTATGCTGAAATGTAAGTTCAATCTTGATAATAAAGAATGGCATTCTAAATATAGATATACACATAATGTAATTAGCTATGGTTACTAATGGTGGATATTATATTTACATAATATTTATTAATAGTGCATATTTGCTATATTTACTATTGAATATTTATGTGTGCATAATAAATGTATTAATGTATTAATAGTGCAAAGCTAAATAACACAATAAAAAAAGTGTATTTGACTAAAGTATAGCGCTCTAAATGTACATTAATATTTTTTTTTTTTTTTATTAAAGTACATTAATGTATATATGTATTTATGTATTATATTCATGATGTATATAATTGGACAAATTGCAAAGCAAACTGCAAAGCTACATAGATTAAGAATAAAAATACGTATTACCATATATTTACATATTACAATATTTTTTTAATTGCTATATTTACAATGTTTGTAATGAGAAAAGTTTAAATGTACAGACACACATAGACACAAATACAGAGTCATTGACGAAGAAATATAAAATTGATGACATTAAAGAATTTAAAAAATGCATAAATGACAAGTAAATAAAGTCAATAAACCGTCTCTGGCTGTGAATGCAGATTGAGGAGTGGGAGGAGCAACAGATGGACGAGCAGGTGAACTTCAACAGCTGCAAGATTGACCCCGCCCCCTTCCAGCTGGTGGAGCGCACTTCACTGCACAAGGTGTGTGTGTGTGTGCGCGTGTGTGTGCATGAGTGTGTGCGTGCGTGTCTGTGTCTGTGTGCGCGCGCGTGTGTGTGTGCGTGTGTGTGTGTGTGTGCGTGTGTGTGTGTGTGTGTGTGTGTGTGTGTGTGTGTGTGTGTGTGTGTGTGTGTGTGTGTGTGTGTGTGTGTGTGTGTGTGTGTGTGTGTGTGTGTGTGTGTGTGTGTGTGTGTGTGTGTGTGTGTGTGTGTGTGTGTGTGTGTGTGTGTGTGTGTGCGTGCGTGTGTGTGTGTGTCTGTGTGTGTGTGTGCGTTCGTGTGTGTGTGCGTGTGAGAGAGAGTGTATAAGGTTAGGATCTATGTGAATGTAAGCTCTGTTGAGGTTTTTAATAAAGGGCTCTGCACACACACACACACACACATATGCTGACACTGGATTTATCGTCTGCTTTTGCAAACTCACTTGTGGCAAGAGCACAGAAGTGTTCATTAAGACCCGCTCTGCAGTGGTACACACACACACACAAGCTGTGAATGTGTTTAATGCAGTCCAGTCGTCCTTCTCCTACACATTTCTACACTTGCATGTGCACTCATTATATCTCTATCCACACACTCACTGATTGATTTATGTGTTTTGTGTGCATGCTTGTGGTCAGAATGTAGCTTAATTTATGCGTTTCCCTCTTGCAATGTTACAAAGTGTCATGAAAAACAACACTGTGAATGTTTTTGGTGCATGAAAGCACTACCATTTATGCATTATTATTATTATTATAACAAATGTATTATACTACTTATTTATTTGTTTGTACGATGACTCTCTTGCCTCTCTGACAGACTCACACCATCTTCTCTCTGCTGGGTTTGGATCACGCTTACGTCACCAGCATCGGGAGACTTATAGGAGTAGTTTCACTGAGAGAGGTGAGAGATTCCTGTGATCAAAGTTGTATTTCCAGCATCATTACTCCAGTCTTCAGTGTCACATGATCTTCAGAAATCATAATAATATGCTGATTTGCTGCTCAAGAAACATTTTTATGGAAGCTTATTTTTGCCACAAAAAAAATGGAATTGCGACTTTTAATCTCAAAACTTTTTCCTCGTAATTCTTCTCTTAGAGTCTTATATCTCACAATTATGTCTTTTTTCTCGCAATGTACTTTCTTGCCAATTCTGATTTTTCTTGCAATGGACTTTTTTTTCTAGCAGTTACGACATTTTTTTCACAGTTGTGACTTGGACTGAATTTTTTATTGTAATTCAAATTTTTATATCTCAGTTCTAGGGAAGCCCATTTCCGCCACCGAATAAATAATAAAAAAGGTAATTGCGACTTTTTATCTCACAATTCTGACTTTTTTTCTCAGAATTGTAAGATATAAACTCACAATTGCAAGTTATAAAGTCAGAATTGCGAGATATAAAGTCAGAATTCTGAGAAGAAAAGTCAGAATTGTGAGGAAAAAAAGTCGCAATTACCTTTTTTATTATTTTTTTTATTCAGTGGCGGAAATGAGTTTCCATACAGTTCTGGACTTTTTTTCTACTATTACTTTTTTCTCTCAATTCTGCCTTTTCTCACACAATTGTGACTTTTTCTCACAATTCTTTTTTTTCCTTGCAATTCTGACTTTTTCCAGCAGTTACGACTTTCTTCTCACAATTTTTTCTTGCAATTCTGAGTTTTATATCTCACAATTCTGGACCTTTTTACTCACAATTTTGACATATTTTTTGCAATTCTGATTGTTTTTTTTTTACGTTTTTTTTTTTAGAAAAGTCTGAATTGTGAGAAATTCGCAATTACCTTTATTCAGAATTGTGAGGAAAAAAAGTCGCAATTACCTTTTTTATTATTTTTTTTATTCAGTGGCGGAAATGAGTTTCCATACAGTTCTGGACTTTTTTTCTACTATTACTTTTTTCTCTCAATTCTGCCTTTTCTCACACAATTGTGACTTTTTCTCACAATTCTTTTTTTTCCTTGCAATTCTGACTTTTTCCAGCAGTTACGACTTTCTTCTCACAATTTTTTCTTGCAATTCTGAGTTTTATATCTCACAATTCTGGACCTTTTTACTCACAATTTTGACATATTTTTTGGAATTCTGATTGTTTTTTTTTTTACGTTTTTTTTTTAAGAAAAGTCTGAATTGTGAGAAATTCGCAATTACCTTTATTTTATTTATTTATTTATTTATTTATTTATTATCCTTGGTGCAAACAAGCTTCCATACATTTCTGATTAATTATCAATGTTGAAAACAGTTGTGCTGCCCAATATTTTCATGGTTTTCGTGATGCATTTTATTTTTCAGGATTCACAGATGAATAGAAAGTTCAAAAGAGCAACATTTATTTGCAATAGAAATCTTTTGTAACATTATAAATGTCTCTTCTGATCAGTTTAATGTGTCTGTTAATTGTTAATCGTCTGTGCTGCAGCTGCGTAAAGCCATCGAGGGCTCGATGACGGTGAAGGGCGTGAAGGTTCGTCCGCCGCTGGCGAGTTTCAGAGACAGTGGCACCAGCGGCACCAGCAGCGAAAGCGAAGCCACTGAACTCCACAAACTGTGGGATCGTCACACCAGCCTCAGCATTCCCCGAGAACACCAGCCCAACGCCTCCGACTCGGACGATAAGTCGCAGTGACCCGCGGCGGACGCTCGCATCCAAAAACCCTCCGGTCTTCCCACACTTATCCTCTTTGCCTTCTGGAGAATCAGGGACTATCTGGACTCTGCCGAGGCTCCTCCAGTGTGCGTATGTGTGCGTTTATTTGTGTGTCTGTTGCAGAAAGAGACGGATCATTTCATCTTTGACGTTACCTACCATTCCCTTTTTCACTTTTTAAGAAATGTGATGCACAAGCTCTGTTTGAACGCTTCATCTGGTGTCTCGTGGTTTTTACATTGGGGAATTTATATCTCACTGTTTTTTTTCTTGCAGTTCTTTTTTCTCGCACTTATGACTTTTTTCTTGCAGTTATGTCTTTTTTCTTGTAATTGGCCTTTTCTCGATTATTTTGACTTTTCTCGCTAGTCTTTTTTTCTCGCAATTATGACTTTTCGTAATTGAGTTTTCCTCTTGCATTGCAATTCTGATTTATTTCCTCGCAATAATGCATTTTTTCTCGTGATTGACTTTTTCTAGCTCTTTTGACTTTTCTCGCTAGTCTTTCTCATAATTATCTTTTTTTTCTCGCAATTTTACTTTTCTCTTAGTTACAACTATTCTCGCAATTATAACTTTTTCTCACAATTATGACTTCTCGCAATTAGGATTTTCTCACAATTAAATTTTTTCGCAATTATGACTTTTCTCACAGTTTACTTTTTTCGGAATTACATCTTTTCTTTTTGCAATTGACTTTTTTTTTGCATGCATGACTTTTATTCTCCCAATTGTGACTTTTTCGCAAGTATGAATTGTCTTCTCGCAATTGACTTTCTCAATTTTTTTTTCCAGCAGTTATGACTTTTATGATTTTTTTCACAATTATGACTTTTCTTCTCGCAATTGACTTTTTTTCTCACAATTATGACTTTTCCGTAATTGATTTTGTTCGCAGTTATGACTTCTCACAATTATGACTTTTTTCGCAATTATGACACTTCGTCTCGCAATTGACTTTTTTTTCCGTAATCATGACTTTTTTCGCAAGTATGACTTTTATTCTTGCAACAGACTTTTTTCGCAGTTATGACTTTTTATTCGCAATTAACTTCTTGCAATTATGACTTTCCCGCAATTGACATTTTTTTCTCACAATTATGACTTTTCCGTAATTTTTTTTTTTTCTGAAATTGACTTCTCGCAATTGACTTTTTTCTTCACAATTATGACTTTTCTGTAATCTTTTTTTTTTTTTCAAAATTATGACACTTCTCACAATTGACTTTTTTTCCCACAAGTATGACTTTTCTTCTTGCAACTATGACTTTTTTCGCAGTTATGACTTTTTATTCGCAATTTACTTTTTTTCTTGCAATCCTGACTTTATTTCTCGCAATTCTGCTTTTTCCCCTCACAATTCTTTACCTTTCATTCCCTGTTTCAGAGCTCTTCCTCTGTGTTTTAGTTTCGCGTGTGGGCATTAGATGTTCCTCTATATAAAGCGGATCTGTAGGCGGACGCAGTAGGTGGCAGAGAGAAAAGAGCGATGGAGAGAATGAGACGGAGTGGGAGTGATTTTCTTTTTACCACAGTTTTTTTTTTCTAAACTCTTTCAGACTTTTTTTTTTTGCTCTTGCAGAATCTCCAACATGAGATTCAGAAGCCAAACCACTCGTATGTTATCTGGTCAATTCCAGACGAAGCGAATCTCACCCACGCAGACTCTTATGTAAGGATGTGCACTTTTTACTGCTTTCTCTATTGGAAATGACACTAACGTGCCTTTTTGAATGATTTGGCACATTTATTTTTTGCATGTTTGCACTGAGGACGGTGAAATCAATCACAGTCAGCATTCAGCACAGCAACAACATCTGAATTGACAATAGTCAAATTATGAACAAATGAATGGTGAGGCTTAGAGGTTTTGGAGAATTTAAACATGTTTGCTTTGAAGTAACCACTCATTTTTATATATATATTTTGGGAAATCAAAGGTCAGTCCTTTCCACTGGTTTCCATTGATCGAGGAGAATGTGATGCCCTTTTTGATCGGTTTAGCACTTGGGCATAAAGCTGCAGGAAAACGCACACATCCGACAGTAACATCTCTCTTTCTGTCTCTTTCTTTCTCTCTGTTGTTGGATCTTTGGCAGGAACTTTGTGTTTTTTTCAAATGTCTATGATGAATTTCACAAAACTTGTCGAGAACTCATCCAGCTCGTATTTAAAACCATTTATTTTGAGCCATTTGAACATTAATTTTTTTTTTTTTTTGCACTGTGAAATAATTCTATTTCAAGTTTCATATTTTTCCTCTAAATTCTTATTACTGTAATGTGTTTGGATGTTTTACTTATGTATATATGATGTATATATATTTTTTATATTTTGTAGTTTTTTTGTTATGCTCAATGATTATTTTCATTTGAATTCTCATTAGCAAAAAAAACTATTTATTTATAGAATTTAAACACCACATTTGTATTTGTAGTAGCTGTTTTGTTTTTTGTAATGAGGTTGCAAATGAAAATCATCATTGAGAATAATGGAAAATACAAAAACAACATACAGCTATTATATATAAATAATTTACGTTTATCAATATAATTTTAATGTAAAAATATAGTTAATGGTCCTAAACGTGGGATGCATTTTCTTCAGACTATATATAATTTTTTCTCTACTTTGATAATGATTTTCATTTAAATTCTTATTGTACAAGTATTTATAAGTATTTAAGCACCATAGTAGTGTATATATATATATATATATATATATAATTTGTAATGATAATTGAAATGAATACAAAAACAAAAGTAGATCAAAAGTAACAAATACAACTACATTGTATAAATACATAATTTGAGTATATCAATATTTTTTATGAAAATTGTCTTAGTGGTCCATAAAGTAGGATACATTTTCTTTAGGTAAAATATAATTTCTTATTTCCCGGTGTTGATGATTATGATTTTCATCTAAATTTACATTGCAAAAAAAAAAAAGAAAGAAAAGAAAATATTTATACATCATAATAGTATTGTACCTTTTTGATGTACTTTGTTTTATTATGATTATTAATTGTATTATGATTATTAATATTATTATGTAATGAGATTTTAAATGAAAATCATTATTGAGAATAACGAAACTTCAAAAATAACAAATGCAACCATACATACTTAATTATAAATACTTAAATAAATACTAATAATTTTTGGTCCTGGGTTGCATTTTCTTTACGCTAAATATGATTTCTTATTTCTCTCTTTTGATTTTATGGTGAAATATTGACGCAGTCGTGGGCTTGACAGGTTTTGTGAGATTCATCTGCAAACATATTCATGCATTTCCACGAACAACAGCCGAATAGAACAAAAGTGAAATCTGAGAGTATTTTATTCACTGTTGTAAATGTTTGTTGTGATTTTAGAAATATTTCGTTTCATCAGCTGATCGTTTTAATTGGAACTGAAATGAATTTATTTCATTCTGATTCATAACTGACAAATTTGACCAATAAGCTTTAATCTGTTCGCCGGTGGAGAAGAGGCTTATTTTTGTTGATTCATGTAGATTTGCAGATTTTAATATATTTAAAATATCATATTAACTTAAATATTTTCTTCTTTTTGCCATTTGTATGCTCTTGTATTTGTACTTCCATTTAATGCAAGTCATTTTTGACTTCTTCAGACAATATCTCTGTTTAGGAATATGTGATGCTTTTTCTTCTCTCATCTTGAAACGTTGACCGAACGTTTTAATTGCATCTCAGATAATGTTTTGTGTTTTGTGTCCAAAAATGGTGCCAGTATCATCTCTGAAATGATTTTATTAATACTGTAAGATACACTCTGAACGGACCAAAAGAGCAAAATCATGACTGCTTTATTAAATAGGTTGTGGTCCATTTCATTTCATGTATTAGAATGTTGTTCTGAGAATCATATTTATTAACAATCTTACATGTGATCAACAAAGTAGATCAACCGTGATTTTATTTTTTATATTATTGTTGTTGTTTTCAGTCATTGGAGGATAATGTATTTGTGCAATAACTTTTTGTTTGTTTGTTTTTAACCAGAATTAAAACTATCTATGACTTTATGGGGAGATTATTTTAAAGAAAATGTCTTGTTTTACAGTATAAATATATAAACATTCTTAAATCAAGATGCATTCTTGAGAAGCAAAAGATAAGTCTTGTTTTCTGAAAAATGTATGCTTAAAACAAGAATGCTAATGTGGTCAGAAAAATAAACTTAATTCAAATGGAAAACAAGATTATTTTTCTTACCCAGTTGGAAAATATTTTTATTTTGATTATAATTTTTTTAAAGTAAATGTGTCTTGATTTAAACACCATAATGCATTTATTCAATTTGAATGCTATTTCACATTCTGGACCAAAAGAATAAAACAGTCATAACTTAATATTTTTCTACTAAAACCATATTGTGTCTGATCAGCAGCTTCTCATTGAGTAAATGTGAAAAAAAATGATGCAAAATTTCTATATATTTTTGTCGATATTGATATGAATTTTTATGTGAATATATCATTGTATAAAATTTTTAAGAACAAATAATCAGGCAATTACTGTATGATGGAATTTAATTCTCACGATTGCTCAAAAACCGTCCAAATTTATGAAACCTACAAATTTATTTCTAACAAAACAATGCAAGTTTTCAAACATTATAAATTCATTTTACTTGCCTAAATTTTCACTTTCAGATGAAAAAGTGATCAGTTTTTCATGCTGCAGTGGTTCATCAATAGAAGTAAAATATTCATGTTTCTCAACAAATTTTTGTGGCAAAGTGTGTGAGATCTGGAAAAAAGGCTAAATATATTTTACAAACATTTTTTGATAGTAATATAACGCTCCGGTTACTCGCGTAACCTCGGTTCCCTGAGATAAGGGAAACGAGCGTTGCGTCGTCTTTTGACGACTTGTATGGAGAAACCCCTGTTTACTCTGTTACCTGATTTGTTAACGTTTGTGTAGCTGCACAAACCAATGGCGCTCGAGCCCGCCAGAGTGGGCGGAGCCGACTGCTATATAAGTTGGCCCGAAGCACCATTTCATCAGAATCAATGACTGAAGCGACAGCCATCGATTCGTGTGCAGATATACCACGGCTAGTTACGCGACGCTCGTTCCCTTATCTCAGGAAACCGAGGTTACATGAGTAACCAGAGCGTTCCCTATCCAACAGTAGCTGCACGGATCTCAGGCTGCCTGGCGGACATCTCGGCATGCATGAAAGATCATCACCTCCAGCTCAACCTGGCAAAGACTGAGCTTCTTGTCTTCCCTGCCACTCCAACTCTACAGCATGATTTCACCATCCAGCTAGGTTCTTCTACAATTACCCCATCAACTTCTGTCAGAAATCTTGGTGTAATCTTTGATGACCAGCTGATTCTGAATGCAGCGGCACGACTGGTCTTCAACGAGCCCGAAAGAGCCCATGTTACACCTCTCTTTATCTCCTTGCACTGGCTACTGGTTGCGGCTCGCATCAAGTTCAAGACATTGATGCTTGCATATAAAACAGCCTCAGGCTCAGCACCCGCCTACTTACACTCACTACTACGAATCTACATCCCCTCCAGAAGTCTGAGATCCGCTAGTGAGCGACGCCTCGTGGTACCATCACAGAGAGGCTCAAAATCACTTTCCAGAACATTCTCGTTCACCGTTCCTGGCTGGTGGAATGATCTTCCCACCCCTATCCGGAATGCTGAATCCCTGACAATTTTCAAGCGAATTTTCAACTCATTTCTTTCAACGCTACTTGACTTCATCTTAAATTAAAAAAATAATAACTTTGTCTTTCTCTTTATTTATTCCTTCCCTTTCTAGCTTGTACTTATTTGAACAATGCCTAAAACTTGGTATTACAAGCACATTCCTGTGTCTGTTTGCCTCTTTAAGAAGATTCGCTTTATGTATTCCCCAATTGTAAGTCGATTTGGATAAAAGCGTCTGCAAAATGACTAAATGTAAATGTAACTCCCGTTGCGTCGTCTTTTGAAGACTTATATGGTGAACGCATCCAGTAGCGCCGTGCTATTAGCAGATGCAGAGCTAAGCCTGCTCCGCGGGCTCAGCCCAGAAATACTCAGCAAGGGCTCCATAAGCCTGAGCCACAAAGAGACCCGAGAATATTCTGAGGTCTTTTTGGCATAACTCTCCCCACCCGAGGGGAGGGAAAAAGCAAATTTTAAACGGATAAGACCCGCGCCTGCATGGCAAGGATGTCCAAATTGTAGAATCTAATAAAGGTAGATGGCGACGACCAGCCGGTGGCCGCACAGATCTCCCCAATAGAGATTCCACTGGACCAGGCCCAAGAGGAGGCCATTCCTCTGGTGGAATGGGCTCTCACACCTATAGAGCATTGCATGCTAGCTGAGGCATAAGCCAGAGCTATAGCATCTACTATCCAATGAGATAGTCTTTGCTTTGTGACAGGCAGCCCCTTAGAGTGGCCTCCAAAGCACACAAAAAGCTGCTTTGTTTGTCTAAATGACTCAGAGCCCTTAATATAAACTAGTAGTGAACCGACAGGGCACAACAAGTTTGAACCCTGTTCACCATCCGTTTTAGGAAGGGCTAGAAGGGAAATGACCTGGGCTCTAAACGGAGTTGAGAGTACCTTCAGCACATAACCGCTGCACGGTTGAAGAACGACCTTACAGTCGTTGGGTCCAAACTCAAGCCGGAAAGCACTAGACACAGACAGGGCTTGCCAAGTCACCTACTCGCTTGAACGAAGCTAGGGCCAAAAGCAGAGCGGTTTTGAGCGTCATGACCCTTAAGCCGGTTGTTTGAAGTGGCTCAAAGGGGGAACCCTTGAGGGCTCTCAGGACTATAGACAAATCCCATACTGGCACAGTCCTAGGACGAGGAAGATTTAACCGCCGAGCGCCTCTAAGGAACTTAACGACCAAGTCATTCCCGCCAATTGTACAGCCAGCCTTGAGAGAATGATTCGCTGCGATGGCTGCCACATAGACTTTGAGCGTGGAAGGGGTGTGCCCCTTATCCAGCAGCTCCTGTAAAAAGGTTAGCACGTGGGACACATCACATGATATCGGATCCTGGTTTCGTGCTGAACACCGGTCACTGAAGACTGACCACTTGAGGGCATAGAGGCGTCTTGTAGACGGAGCTCTAGCCTCTAAAATGGTATTAGTGACTCGCTGGGAGTTGGCTAGACTACCGTCGAGTGGTCAGGCATGAAGGCTCCACAGTTCCGGCTGGGGATACCAAATCTTGCCCTGCGCTTGCGAGAGAAGGTCTCTCCTCAGTGGTATTGACCACGGCACTACAGATAGCAGCTGGATCATCTCCGGAAACCAGACTTGGTTCCTCCAGAGAGGGGCCACGAGGAGGAGAGAGCACTTAGTTTCCCTGACTCGCCTGATAATCTGGGGTAGCAGGGCGATCGGAGGGAAAGCATACAGACGAGTTGTGGGCCAGAGCATCCCATTTTGTTTTGAAAAATAGGTTGGGCAGTGACAGTTGTCTTCAGAGGCGAAGAGGTCGACCTCTGCCTTGCCGAAAACTGACCAGATCATCTGAACCATCTGGGGATGTAATCTCCATTCCCCCGGAGGTAAATTGTCTCTTGACAACATATCTGCTCCCTGGTTCAGTCTGCCTGGCACATGAACCGCTCGTAGTGAGAGGAGTTCCCTCTGTGCCCAAAGCAGGAGACGTCGAGTCATCCTGTTAAGGGGACGTGACTTGAGGCCGCCTTGGCGGTTGATGTAGGCCACCACCGTCATGTTGTCCGACCGGACCAGGACGTGGTGCCCTTTTAAGCCTGGCAGGAAGGTTTTCAGGGCCAGACAAACATTTACATTTATTCATTTAGCAGACTCTTTTATCCAAAGCGACTTACAATTGGGGAATACATCGATTCATCTTAAAGAGGCAAATAGACACAGGAAGTGCTCGTCATACAAAGTTTCAAGCATTGTTCAAATAAGTACGAGCTAGACAGAGAAAGATGAAAGAAAAGAGAAAAAGTTGTTTTTTTATTTAGTCAGATAGTGACAAAAGAGGTGAGTTTTCAGCTGTCGCTTGAAAAATGTAAGGGAATCAGCATTCTGGATAGGGGTGGGAAGATCATTCCACCAGCCAGGAACAGTAAACGAGAATGTTCTGGAAAGGGATTTTGTGCCTCTTTGTGATGGTACCACGAGGCATCGCTCACTAGCGGATCTCAGGCTTCTGGAGGGAATGTAGGTTCGTAGTAGTGAGTGGAAGTAGGCAGGTGCTGAGCCGGAGGCTATTCTATATGCAAGCATCAGTGTCTTGAACTTGATGCGAGTCGTAACCGGCAGCCAGTGCAGGGAGATAAAGAGAGGTGTGACGTTGGCTCTTTTGGGCTCGTTAAAGACCAGTCGTGCCGCTGCATTCAGAATCATTTGTAAAGGTTTGACTGTGCTTGATGGAAGTCCAGCCATCATTTCGAGGCAGTTGATATGCAAGCATGATATGATATATATATGATATATATATGATATGATATGAGGCAGGTGCTGAGCCGGAGGCTATTCTATATGCAAGCATCAGTGTCTTGAACTTGATGCGAGTCGTAACCGGCAGCCAGTGCAGGGAGATAAAGAGAGGTGTGACGTTGGCTCTTTTGGGCTCGTTAAAGACCAGTCGTGCCGCTGCATTCAGAATCATTTGTAAAGGTTTGACTGTGCTTGATGGAAGTCCAGCCATCATTTCGAGGCAGTTGATATGCAAGCATGATATGATATATAGATGATATATATATGATATGATATGATATGATATGATAGCCACAGGGGAACTCCGTCCTCTGCAGGAGGCCTGATTCGACGGCGGGAGAGAGCAGGCTGAGCTTCTTAACTTGGGCTTCGGCTTCGTCGCAGAGTCAGCGAAGAGATGGTCTCATCGCTAAAGTAGAAGATTCTGATGAAATGGCGCTTCGGGCCGACTTATATAGCAGTCGGCTCCGCCCCCTCTGGCGAGCTTGAGTGCCATTGGTTTGTGCGGCTACACAAATGTTAATAAATCAGGCTTCAGTAACGGAGTAAACAGGGGTTTCCCCATACAAGTCGTCAAAAGATGACGCAACGGGAGTTACCTTTCGATAGGGAACTAATATTTTCTGCTCCATCAATTCATAAACAGTATATGTCCTGGCGGTCGTTTTCTGTAGTAGTTTTGTAATGCTGGTTTCTGATTGGTCGGGTTGTTTCATTCTGATTGGCTGTCACTCAGGTAAGGTTATAAAGCCCAGAGTGAGTTTGAGCTGAGAGTCACTTCATTCACACAGAGGAATACAAACCAGAAACACCATCTGTCACATTAACTTATGCGTGTCATAAACGAGCAGAAATCTCAAGATCATCATTAGAAATGTCTCCTTACAGATCTGCAATGAGACAGTCTCTTAACGTTTCAAAATTGCACCATAAAAAAAAATTCTAAATTGTGTCAGTTTTCTACTTTGTAATTTCATGTTTAATTCAATATTACTTGCTGTTTCTTTATAATTATTTGTGGGGGATTTTACTAGAAATTTACAAGCAATTTCTGAGTCAAAATTGTTTTACATCGAATTTCTTCAGTGTACCACAGAAAATGAAGCTGACTAAATTCTAGAGTAAATATAGTTCCAAAAAAAGTATTATATTTTGTTTTCCAGAACATATATATATAAACATTCTTAAAATCAAGATAGATTTGCTTTAGGTGCAAAATAACGAGATATAAAGTCTTGTTAAAACAAGAAAAAATATCTGTCGATGGGATCAGAAAAATAAACTTTATTCAAAGAGAGAACAAGATTATTTTTCTAAACCCACTTGAAAATATTGTTTTAAGCAAAAACTCACTAAGTTTTGATTGATTTTTCAGAAAATACATGTCATTAAAGAAAGTCTTAAATCATTTGAAACCATTTTTTTTGGGTCTTATTTTACAAATATCAAAACATTCTTAAATGAAGATACATTTACATGAGAAGAAAAATAAAAGCCTCGTTTTCTAAAAAAAAAATCAAGACCAAGAAATCAAGACTTAATATCTTAAATAATTTTGCATCTTAAGTAAATGTATCTTGATTTCAATTTTCGATATTTGTACTAGAAAACAAGACAAAAATACTCAGGTTTTTTTTTTTTTCAGTGTGTATTTATAAAAATTATGCATTTACCCCCTTTTTATTCATAAAAATTTTTAGAAATTCTTTGAAAATTCAAACTATGAATATAAACCACACCAAAAACAGTTGCAAAAATTATTTGAAGTATTTTCAATATTTATGATAAAGTTTATTTCAATGTATCATTGTATGACATTTATACAAACATATAATCTGAGAATTAGCATTAACTCCACTGGAATTAATGGAATTTAAATTCCTTTGAATTTACAGTTCATGTTTGCTCAAAAACAGTCTACATTGATCAAAACCTACGTTTTTATTTAGAACAAAAACAAATATCACTCTGAAAAGATTTCAAACAAAATACATTAATTTTACTTGCATAAACTTTTACTTTCAGAGGGAAAAAAATTATCTTCTTTTTTGCTGCAGTGGCTCATCAACAGGCATTCATATTCAAGAAAATATTTATTGCAGTGTGTATTTATTGCAATGCAATGCATATTCTCCATCGAGAGTCAGAATTACTCAACTTCATTGGCATGACATTTACAATATTGCTGAAGTGTACACAGTACAGAAAATAAAGTGAGATGAGATAAAGAAATATCAGAAATGGAAGAATATGCATAAAAGGGACAAGGTAAAAAAAACTCAATCCATAACGACTGGAGTGTTGCAATCCCGGAAGGTCAGAGGTCAGAGGTGAGTTTGAGAGTGGAAGACGAGGATTTTCTGCGTCTGACGCTGATGGTCAACATCCGCTCTGCGCTCAGCGAGCTGCTCACAGATAACGGGTCCATGTCTGCCGGCAGCACAGACTTATGGGTAAACCGGCCCGCAACAGTCCCATCAGCGGCCGTCTGAAACAGAGACGAGAGCCAGAGCTCAGAGAACCAGTGTGTTTGTGATACACTAGACTACAACAGTTCTGGAGTCCACACGTTTATAATGTTTTTTCTGCTCATCAAGGCTGCGTTTATTTGGTTAAAAATATAGTAAAATAGTGAAATATTATTACAGTTTAAAACAGCTGTTTTCTATGTGAATATCTGTTAAACTGTAATTTATTTCTGTGATGCAAAGCTGTATTTTCAGCATCATTACTCCAGTCTTCAGTGTCACATGATCTTCAGAAATCATTCTAATATGCTGATTTGCTGCTCAAGAAACATTTCTGATTATTATCAATGTTGAAAACAGTCGTGCTGCACAATATTTTTGTGGAAACTGAGATTCATTTTATTTTTCAGGATTCACAGATGAATAGAACGTTCAAAAGAACAGCGTTTATTTGAAACAGAAATAGAACACTTTGTAACTATAAATGACTTTACTGTCACTTTTGATCAATTGAATGCGATCTTGATGAATAAAAGTATTAATTTCTTTCAAATAAATAAAATACATATCTATGAAAACAAAACACAAAATACATACTTCGACCGGGTATTCCATCATGCAGACAGAAAATTCATATACTATGTACTGTAACTCACACCTGGATTATTATATGTAAAATAAAACAAAACCCATAATATATGTAAAATAAAACAAAAAAACATTTCAGGTAGTTGCATTTCACATTTTCAATTAGTTGAACCTGATGTACTAAAATAACAAAAAATTTAATAAAAAATGAATAAAAACTATATAGACTTACTTTAAAAAAACTAATAAAATGACAAAAACACAACAAAATAACTATAAAATTAAAATGAAAACATAAATAATAATACATTATTTCAGCTACTTGCCAAGGCAACATTTTTCCTTTTCATTTAGTTTAATTTGATGAACAAAAATAAATAAAATTAAATAAAAATTAAACGATACAGATTACAAAACACACAACAAAGTTACTTTAAAATGAACATGAAAACAAAAAATACAAATAAAAACATTCAAAACATTAATAAAAACTATAATAGTATCTCAATGATACTAGCACACACATATTTATATGATATATATCACATAAATATAGTAGTATAGACAGGGGTGCGCATAAGCAGTGTTGGGGGTAACGCATTACAAGTAACGCGAGTTACGTAATCAGATTACTTTTTTCAAGTAACTAGTAAAGCAACGCATTACTTTTTAATTTACAAGAGAATATCTGAGTTACTTTTTCAAATAAGTAACGCAAGTTACTTTTTTTTTCCAATTTATTGATTGACAGCTCTCCTGTCCCCATGTTGAGAGAAATCAGAAGATGTTACTGTAGTTCTATAATAAATATGAATATGCATTAATTCATCTCACTCACAAAAAAACCCCACAGATTCAGTATTCCTCAAAATGAATACAAATAATGCAACTCAGAATATGATGCAAACCTGCAATAATTAAATGTTAAACAACACAAATATCCTTTATGTATTTAATCCCGTTCTATTAACCAATGTCTTTGCTTCTGACCTTCGATGATCCAGTTCAACCGTAGAAATAGGGAAAAATGACTCAAACATTTGTGTCTCTTTTTTATTGCTTTAAGTGTGTTGAAATTTCTTCTTCTGCATTCTACTGTACGGACGTAAATTTACTTTCCCTTCAGCCTGAGGCTTATTCATTTCACTTTTGGTGTGAAAAGGCTTTTATATTTGCCAAAAATATAAATTTTTTTATTTTAAAAAACAAACAAGCAAGCCCTGTCCAGATTTTAAAAGTAACGCAAAAGTAACGTAACGCATTACTTTCCATAAAAAGTAACTAAGTACCGTAATTAGTTACTTTTTCATGGAGTAACGCAATATTGTAATGCATTACTTTTAAAAGTAACTTTCCCCAACACTGCGCATAAGTGATACACAGGTGCGCATGCGCGACCAAAATAAAAAATGCGCTGTGTAAATAAGTTCTGACAGCGCATTTGCGTACTGACATGATTGACAGCTGTTAACGCACAATTAGCATTTTAGATTGACAAACTGTAATACTGTATAAGATTAATAAATCTAGGCCTACCCGTTTTTAAAGCACAATGCAAAACTGTGACATTTCATTCACTGATGCGCTGCAGTCGGCGGCGCTAAACCCGGAAGCGCATATACTTACTTGCCGGCAACCCGCCAAAATAAAAGCCTGCTGATTTTAAATTTGAAAATGATGAAAATTCATCTTTAAAAAAAAGAAGAAAATATTAGCATTTTATTTTTGTTTACTATAAAATAGTTGTATTTGTATTTAATACTCCCTTTATATTTTAAAATATAATATTATTATCACACTTTATTATTTAGTTTATTTTATATAAAAAAAAAAAGCTAAATAAATAAAGTGCACCAATATTATCACTACGACTAATTTATTTTTTAATAGTTGTATTTAATGGGTTACACTATGTGCAGTGTGAGGACCAAACCAAATCTCCAGGCTGAAAAACTTATGTGCACCCCCGAGTATAGAGTATAGCCACTGTGCAGAATATATCATACATGTAGCTTATATATTCCAAAAATGGCAGTTAAGTATATTTAGTAGGCCTACTCGTGCTGTCAAATGATTAATCGCATCCAAAATAAAAGTTTTTGTTTAAATAATATATGTATGTGTGCTGTGTATATTTATTATGTATATATAAATGCACACACATGCATGTATATGTTTTAGAAAAATATGTTATGTTTATATATTAAATATATTTATTTATAATATCAATTATATGAATATAAATATAGACATGTAAATATTTTCAAAGTATATACTGTATGTGTGTGTATTTATATATACACATGATAAATATACACAGAACACAAACATATATTATGCAAATAAAAACACACACACACACACACACACACACATAAACACATCTCTTCTCGGCCCCTTGCGTTTTATCTTGTGTCTCACAGTCTGTGGTCAGTGACAGGCAAGATCACAGTCTTGTGCCTTGAAGTTAAAGGTTTTGCACTCTTTCTGAATCAGCAACGCTAATGTAGAGATACATTCTCTTCATTTGAGTTTAGTAGCAATGTTTGGTTATGTTCTGCCACTCTGAGATTCACCAGATAAGGGGCAGAAAGCTTGTTAGGGAAGAATTGTCACGAGGATGAGGCAGACTTCAAGGCGCTCTCAGAGCCGTCACACACGCACACAAACACATTCTCTATTATTCTCTCATTAGCATTCTGATGATCTTTAATCTTCACAGATATAGCTACATGACGTCTCCAAGTTACCAGTTTTCCAGACTATATACAGCTCATTTTATAGCCTATTAACATGCTGCCTGATAAGTAGTGCTTAAATCCTGCTCACTGTAATAAACTTTAACCCACTATATATAAACTTTTAAAATAAGTTTAATTGCTACCTTAAATGACATGTGGTGCTACCTTAAATATTGCTACCTCAAAATTTAAAGTGGTGCCAAAAAGTCATAAACTGCAGTTTCAGTTTAATTACTGATAAAGACAATTCACTGAAAACTAGGAATGAATAAATAATGATAATAATCAACAACAACAACAATAATAATTAATAATAATAATAATAGTATTATAAAAGGTTTAATAACATTTATAATAAGTCAAATGATTAATCGCATCCAAAATAAAAGTTTTTGTTTAAATAATATATGTATGTGTGCTGTGTATATTTATTATGTATAACACACATGCCACACATGCATGTATATGTTTTAGAAAAATATGTTATGTTTATATATTAAATATATTTATCAATTATATG
>NW_015664048.1:95688-112395 GCF_001515625.1 Sinocyclocheilus rhinocerous | reverse complement strand
AAACACACACACACACACACACACACACACACACACACACACACACACACCTTGTCGGCGTGAATAACCACACACTGATTATAAGCCAGCAGCACCACTTCATGAGGCTCGAATCCACTCACGTCTGCAGACAGGAAGTAGCTGTCGCCCATCGCCCTGACCACGCCCACACCGGAACCGGAACCGCCGCGACCTCAAACGTAGACACAGAGAAATGAGAAATAAACACGAGAGAAGTATCTGCATTCAACAGGTTCATTATATAAAACTGTTAGACGTGGTTCTGGATGCTGATTGGTCAATCCAGTGTTAAAATACACACTACAAGAAAAGTTCGTAAAAATAGTTATGTAACTCTTAGCTTATATATAACTGGAGTCTTATATATATATATAACTCTTTCCCTGCCATTGACAGAATTTCCCTCTTTCTGTGTTTTGACTGTTATACGGTAGGGGGCGCTGTTACACATCTTCTGAAAGAGACATAATCTCCGGATCAAAACACAGCGAAGAAGAAGCAGAAACAAGCGATCGCGTGTGTAAGCGGATCCATATGTAAAATAACATTTTAAACAGCATATAAATCAAAACTTTTGTTCAAACTGTTGCTTTTTTATGAAACTTACACATTGAAGTGTGGGATAAAATAAAGCTCTAGACATAATGCGTGTTTATATATTAATATAACAAAATATTCTGGAGGCCACGGAAGTTTTGTGAAACTGTTAAAAAAAAAAACGCTGGCGGGGAATAAGTTGTTATGAAGGAATTTTCCCCATATTTTGAATGATACATCCACTGCATTGCATTGTGCTTTATGGTTAAAGGAAATGTCCGTAAACTTCACTTTTCAGTTTTCTATTATTTTTTTTCTTATAGTGCACTATATCACTTTTATTTCCCATTTATTTCATCTTCTGTGTTTCCATGCAGTCGGCTGCAGTCTCGCCGCAGCTGTAGCTCAGGTAAAGCATCAGTTCTGTGGTTAGTTTGATTAATGACTGAGTCTCAGTATATTTCATTACTCACTCCAGTCCAGACTCACTGGAAAGAAAACTCAAATGAGTTTCTAGTTTCACATCTCAAACTTGGCAAGAAACAAACGTTTCGGATCAAATTCATCATTGATCTGAGCTCTCATTCACATTCGTTCATGTTCTAAACGAGCATCAGGAGGAACATCTGAAACAGTACTCACATGAAACCAGTCAGCCGAGTCTCTGAGCATTATGATTCTCAGAGAATAAATGATCATCAGCGGCGTCTCATTTACAAGATTTAGTTCTGTCAACAGCTTGATCTTCACTAACTTTTTTTCCTCCACAAATACAAACGATTAAATCTTGGATCTTTGTGAACTTTACACACTCTTCTCTTACCCTGTATGTTATCGCCGAGGCTCCAGTCGACCTGCTGTCCTGCTCGGGTGTACTGATGGTTTCCATGGTAACCTCCAAAGGACTCTTCATCACCTTGGTAACCTATAAAACACTTGATTACTTTGGTAACTTATTAAAGACTCTCAATCATCTTGGAAACCCATAAAAGATTCTTGAGTACCTTGGTAACCTACAAAACACTTAGTTACCTTGGTAACCTATCAAAGATTCTAAATAAAACCCATAAAAGACTCCCGATCACCTTAGTAACCTTAAAACTATTAATCACCGTGGTAACCTGTGAAAGATTCTTGATCACATTAGTAACCTGTAAGACACTTGAATACCTTGGTAACCTATCCAACATTCTCAGTCACCTTGGTAACCCATAAATGAATCTTGATCACCTTAGTAACCCACAAACCACTTAATTAACTTGGTAACCCATCAAAGATTCTAAATCACCATGGTAACCAATAAAACACTCTAGATTACCTTAGTGACCTATAAGACACCTGATTACCTTGGTAACTTATCAAAGACAAACTGTAATACTGTATAAGATTAATAAATCTAGGCCTACCCGTTTTTAAAGCACAATGCAAAACTGTGACATTTCATTCACTGATGCGCTGCAGTCGGCGGCGCTAAACCCGGAAGCGCATATACTTACTTGCCGGCAACCCGCCAAAATAAAAGCCTGCTGATTTTAAATTTGAAAATGATGAAAATTCATCTTTAAAAAAAAGAAGAAAATATTAGCATTTTATTTTTGTTTACTATAAAATAGTTGTATTTGTATTTAATACTCCCTTTATATTTTAAAATATAATATTATTATCACACTTTATTATTTAGTTTATTTTATATAAAAAAAAAAAGCTAAATAAATAAAGTGCACCAATATTATCACTACGACTAATTTATTTTTTAATAGTTGTATTTAATGGGTTACACTATGTGCAGTGTGAGGACCAAACCAAATCTCCAGGCTGAAAAACTTATGTGCACCCCCGAGTATAGAGTATAGCCACTGTGCAGAATATATCATACATGTAGCTTATATATTCCAAAAATGGCAGTTAAGTATATTTAGTAGGCCTACTCGTGCTGTCAAATGATTAATCGCATCCAAAATAAAAGTTTTTGTTTAAATAATATATGTATGTGTGCTGTGTATATTTATTATGTATATATAAATGCACAGGTTCATTATATAAAACTGTTAGACGTGGTTCTGGATGCTGATTGGTCAATCCAGTGTTAAAATACACACTACAAGAAAAGTTCGTAAAAATAGTTATGTAACTCTTAGCTTATATATAACTGGAGTCTTATATATATATATAACTCTTTCCCTGCCATTGACAGAATTTCCCTCTTTCTGTGTTTTGACTGTTATACGGTAGGGGGCGCTGTTACACATCTTCTGAAAGAGACATAATCTCCGGATCAAAACACAGCGAAGAAGAAGCAGAAACAAGCGATCGCGTGTGTAAGCGGATCCATATGTAAAATAACATTTTAAACAGCATATAAATCAAAACTTTTGTTCAAACTGTTGCTTTTTTATGAAACTTACACATTGAAGTGTGGGATAAAATAAAGCTCTAGACATAATGCGTGTTTATATATTAATATAACAAAATATTCTGGAGGCCACGGAAGTTTTGTGAAACTGTTAAAAAAAAAAACGCTGGCGGGGAATAAGTTGTTATGAAGGAATTTTCCCCATATTTTGAATGATACATCCACTGCATTGCATTGTGCTTTATGGTTAAAGGAAATGTCCGTAAACTTCACTTTTCAGTTTTCTATTATTTTTTTTCTTATAGTGCACTATATCACTTTTATTTCCCATTTATTTCATCTTCTGTGTTTCCATGCAGTCGGCTGCAGTCTCGCCGCAGCTGTAGCTCAGGTAAAGCATCAGTTCTGTGGTTAGTTTGATTAATGACTGAGTCTCAGTATATTTCATTACTCACTCCAGTCCAGACTCACTGGAAAGAAAACTCAAATGAGTTTCTAGTTTCACATCTCAAACTTGGCAAGAAACAAACGTTTCGGATCAAATTCATCATTGATCTGAGCTCTCATTCACATTCGTTCATGTTCTAAACGAGCATCAGGAGGAACATCTGAAACAGTACTCACATGAAACCAGTCAGCCGAGTCTCTGAGCATTATGATTCTCAGAGAATAAATGATCATCAGCGGCGTCTCATTTACAAGATTTAGTTCTGTCAACAGCTTGATCTTCACTAACTTTTTTTCCTCCACAAATACAAACGATTAAATCTTGGATCTTTGTGAACTTTACACACTCTTCTCTTACCCTGTATGTTATCGCCGAGGCTCCAGTCGACCTGCTGTCCTGCTCGGGTGTACTGATGGTTTCCATGGTAACCTCCAAAGGACTCTTCATCACCTTGGTAACCTATAAAACACTTGATTACTTTGGTAACTTATTAAAGACTCTCAATCATCTTGGAAACCCATAAAAGATTCTTGAGTACCTTGGTAACCTACAAAACACTTAGTTACCTTGGTAACCTATCAAAGATTCTAAATAAAACCCATAAAAGACTCCCGATCACCTTAGTAACCTTAAAACTATTAATCACCGTGGTAACCTGTGAAAGATTCTTGATCACATTAGTAACCTGTAAGACACTTGAATACCTTGGTAACCTATCCAACATTCTCAGTCACCTTGGTAACCCATAAATGAATCTTGATCACCTTAGTAACCCACAAACCACTTAATTAACTTGGTAACCCATCAAAGATTCTAAATCACCATGGTAACCAATAAAACACTCTAGATTACCTTAGTGACCTATAAGACACCTGATTACCTTGGTAACTTATCAAACATTCTCAGTCACCTTGGTAACTCACGAAAGACTCTCGATTACCTTAGTAACCCACAAATCTGTTGATTACCAGGATGACACATAAAAAATGATCAAACACCTTGGTATCCCATAAAAGATTCTTGATTGCCTTAGTAAACCTTCAAAACACTTAATTACCATGGTAACTGATCAAAAGTTCTCAATCACCTTGGTAACCCATAATATATCCTTGATTGCCTTAGTAACCTATGAAACATTTAATTAATTTGGTAACCCATCAAAGATTCTAAATCACCATGGCAACCTATCAAAGATTCTCAAGCACCATGGTAACCCATAAAAAACCTCTCAATCACCTTAGTAACCTTCAAAACACTTAATTACCATGGTAACCCATAAAAGATTCTCGATCACCTTAGTAACCTATAAAAGATTCTTGATGGCCTTAGTAACCTACAAAACACAATTATTTTGGTAACCCATCAAAGATTCTAAATCACCATGGTAACCCATACAAAAAACCTCTCAATCACCTTAGTAACCTTCAAAACACTTAATTACCATGGTAACCCATAAAAGATTCTTGACCACCTTAGTAACCTATAAAACACTTAATTACCTTGGTAACCTATCAAAGATTTTAAATCACCATGGTAACCCATGAAAAGCTTCTGATCACCTTAGTAACCCACAAAACACTTGATTACCTTGGTAACCCTTCAAAAATTCTCAATCACTATGGTAACCCATTAAAAACTCTCAATCACTTTAGTAACCTTCAAAACACTTAATTACCATGGTAACTGATCAAAGTTTCTCAGTCACCAAGGTAACCCATAAAAGATTCTTGATCACCTTAGTAACCTATAAAACACTTAATCACCTTGGTAACCCATCAAAGATTCTAAATCACCTTGGTAACCCATAAAAGACTCTAGATGGCCTTAGTGACCTTTAAGACACTTGATTACCATGGTAACTTTTCAAGGATTGTCATTAAGCGTGTGACCTGTACCGTGGCAGCAGCAGGACTCGTCGGTGACGGAGCTGATGGAGGACTCCTCTCTGAAGCGGCTGTGCAGTCGAGCGGCGCTGGAGGAGCGGACGGAGCTCGTGCTGTAACGACACGCCATGATGCAGGACAGGAGCACTGTCGCTCTCTGCTGACATATAGAGAGCTGCTGCACTGCATTGTGGGATATCTGGCCTCTCTGACCGCTCCATAAAAGGCCGAGCTCCTGGAATCCACTCCTGGAGTAACGGTCCGAGAGATAAGACATGGAAAACTTCACAGAAACACCCACACAATCACACGACGATAAACCACTGAAAATACATACAACAAAAATATCAAAGTCTGCTACTGAAACACTAAAAGAACTACAAGAAACCCCAGCCAGCGTTTAAGTGATAAATAGATTTTATTTTATTTTTTTGTTATTTATCAGATTTTTTGTTTGTTTGTTTGTTTGCTCTTACTGGACACTGACTGATAAATGATGCTTGTGCTTAAGTTACAAATAATTATTTTTTATTTATTTTGTGTTTATTTGTTTATTGTTTTACTTGACACGTAATAGCATATATAGATAGCATTCATTTATTTTAATTAAAAACCCAAACAAGAAAAAAATATAAAAAATGCATTAAAATGATTATTTAGAACCCAAACAAGATGCAAAAACAAACACTCTGATATTAAAATAACTAGTCAAGCAGTCAAATATTCATAAGAAAAACAAAATGAAAGGTGTGGAGTCAGACTGTACAGCACGTTCACTATCGAGGGACTGAAGAGAGAATAATTAAGCACTGAATCAGAGACCAGTCCACAGAGAGAGTCATTTCCAGAACACAAACTTGCAGAGACCCCTGAACGGATCTAATTAAGAGACAAACGCATGTTTAACACACACACACACACACTCTCTCTCTCTCTCACACACACACACACACACAAAATGACGTCCTGGATGCTGATTTTAGAGAGGAGGTCAATATTTGTCTATTTATAGACACTTAACCTCACACACACAAACACACCCACACACTCAATGTCGTCTCTGGCCCCGGGAAAGTGTCCACAGAAGGGGGCCTTCACTCCGTCACAGTCCAGCGACAAGATTGGACGGTTAAACGTGCATCACAACGGGCAGCATCCGGCCAATCAGAGCACGGAGTGACAAGACAACTTAAGGCGCTTTTTATAGCGTTTAACCTTAAAAAGAGCTCATCTTCACAGAGAGAGAGAAAAAGAGTCGAGATAAAGGACAATGACAAGGAGAAAGAGTGAGATGAGAGAGATTGAAAGTGAAATGCTGAAACCATGCAGCTATACACACACACACACACACTAAATTCTGTTAAGGAATATTTATTTAATTATTTAAAATGTTGCAGGTTTGTGTCTCCATGGTTTCAGCAGTCAATAAGGATTATTTGTAACTTTATTTTCAAGCTTTATAAATAACAGTAATTGATTTTATTAAGAACCTTAACAAGAAAAAATGCATAAATAAATAAATAAACATAAAAAAATAAAAGAATAACAATTAAATTAAAAATAAATACAGAAAGTAATAAAAAGGTGAAAATAAGGGCAAGTAGTAATATAAAGATAAATTCAGGAATTATATATATAAAGTAATTGTATTGTTTTACATATTTTATATATATATTATAATATAATATTATAATATATATACGGTAGTGTGTGTATATATATATATACATACACACTACCTTTCAAAAGTTTGGGATCAGTAAGATTTTTTATATTTTTTACAGAAGTTTCTTGTGCTCATCAAGGCTGTATTTATTTGATCAAAAATACAGAAAAAAACACTGTTATTTTGTGAAACATTATTGCAATTTAAAATAACATTTTCTATTTTAATATACTTTAAAATATAATCTATTCCTGCGATTTCAAAGCTGAATTTTCAGTGTCACATGATCTTCAGAAATCATTCTAATATGCTGATTATTATCAGTGCTGGAGACTGTGCTGCTTCATGTTTTTTGGAACCTGTGATACTTTTTTTGGGATTCTTTGATGAATATATATAAAAAAATAATAAACAGCATTTATTCAAAATGTAAATCTTACAATATGTTACAATATGCACTACCATTCAAAGGTTTGGAGTAATCATTTATTTTTTTGAAAGTAATAAATACTTTTATTCAGCAAGGATGTGTTAAATGGATAAAAAGTGATAGTAAAGACTCATATTGTTAGAAACTATTTTAATTTTAAATAAATGCTGTTCTTTTTAATGTTTTATTCATAAAAGAATCCAGAAAAAAGTATCAATAATAGAAATTGAAATAATATCTCACAATATTACATTTTTTTCTGTATTTTTGATCAAATAAATACAGCCTTGATGAGCAGAAGAGACTCCATTAAAAAACATTAAAAATCTTACTGATCCCAAACTTTTGAACGGCAGTGTATATATATAACATTGTGATTTTTCTTCAAATGTGACATTTGTGGATCTGTTATCTTGCATTGAAATATTTAAAGGGCAAAATAAATATTTTAAATGTTTTTTTAAAAAATGTATGTATACATTTTTAATATATTTTTCAAAGATATCCCAAAACATCAATTTGGTAAAAAAAAATCCAAAAATTTATTTGAAATATACTAGATTTATACTTGAAAATATACTTGAAAAAATAGATTTGAAAATAGATTTTTTTTTTGCCGTATGAGAATGGAGGATGAAATGGAAAATCAACACTTGTGTTAGAAACGGAGTCGAAGCGATGAATCATAATCAGACTGTAAGAGGCTGTTGGCAAATGGAGCATCAGAGCGTTACGTAAGAGACTTCTGCAGAGACGCTTTTGATCATCAACCAGAAACAAACCCCCAGAAAACCCACTGCAATCACACAACCCTGTGGACCGGAGAATGCGGTAGCTAAGGTGTTCAGAATAGTTCAGTGTGTTGCTATGGTGTTCTAACCACAGAAAACCACAGCAACTGCATAGCAATGTGATAAATAACATTTTAATCACCTTAGATATTTTCTTACTGGTCCGAGTGAAGAGAGTCACATAAAAAAATATTTAGTTTCAAATATATATTTTAAATATATTTTTAAAAATGGCCAAAAAAAAAAAGTTTGATAAAATAGGTTTCAAAATATATTTACGTAAATATATTTTCACTAATGTATTTTCCGGCCATTAAAATTTTTTTTTTTTAACAAATATAATTTTTTTTAAAGCATTTAATAATACATATTTATATATTTAGAATTCTATTCAGAATACAGTTTTTCTAACATATTTTATCGCTTTGATCTCTAATCAGGCTATACTGTAAGATTGGAAATGTATTTTCATGCCCCTAAAATATGAAGGTTGAAATTAAAGGTATTTCAATATATTTCATTGCATTTGACTGTTTACAACATATTTACACACATTTATTGCTTTATTTTAGTGTTGTTTGTTTCCATCATGGTGTTTTTGTATTTGTGTTTAATAATTTCAATACTTAGACTCTGAACTATCAGTTACAATAAATCAGGCCACTAAAAAAAAGCAGTGGAATCAAGACAAATATCACTCTAAAAATCAAACATAAGACATCTTTAGCCGGTAATATTCTCGTCTGCAAACGAGCAGCTGTGTCTCTTTGTACGACTGCTGTTGCTATGGAAACACTGGATAAGACAGGAAGTGGCTGGGCTGTAGGGGGGAAGTGATGTAACGAGGTTTGGATGGTGCAGTCTGGCATTTGGACATTATTTACAGCAACCAAAACACAATCTGAGCCCAGATCGGAGTACCATTCATGAAAAGAATGGAATTCCAGTCGTTCCAAACCTGTATGACTTTCTTTCTTCAGTGGAGGGGAAAAAAAGTAGAAACACTGCAGAGTATACAGTATTTATTAATATTTTTAATTAGATTCATTTTAATAATTTCAGTTTAAGTTTTAGTCATTTTGTTGTGCTTTTGTCATTTTTATTTTTATTTTATTTTTCTATTTAGCTGTAATTCATAATTTATTTTGCTATTAGATATAATTTGTTTAGTTCAGTTTAATTTTTATTAATTTTAGTACTTCAACTTAAATGAAAATCAGAAATAATATCTTAGATACTTAAGTTTTTTACATAAAATTTACATTTTATTTTATTTCAGCTTTATTTCAGTTAACAATTTTTTTTTTAATGGTTTTACAGTTAACAATAACAACACTGGCTTAATCACAAATAAAAACCAAACCAACAATAAAATATTATTTAATTTCAGCTAGTTGCCAAGGCAACATTTTTCCATTTTCATTAAGTTTATCTTGATGTACTAACTAACTGAAATAAAAATGAATAAACTATATAGACATTAAAAAAATAACAACAAAATTACTAAAACCTAAAACTAAAATGAAAACAAAATAAAGCTCAATTCAAAATCTTAACTATAAAAGTAAATAAATTATACTAAAATACTAGTCGGCATTTCAGTTAATGACATATTTGTTTAATATATTATGACATTTTCATGGTGGATTTGGAGTTTGATGTACTGTGTGTGTGTGTGTGCGCATTAGATATACTGTATATATGTGTGTGTATATACACAAGTATGATTGTGTGCATATGAGCGCGTGCGTGTGTGTGTGTGTGTCTGTATATGAGAGAGAGTGTGTGTGTGTGTGTGTGTGTGTGTGTGTGTGTGTATACTAATTAGATTGTCAAAACTGTCTGATTGACTATAACCCATAATTTCTTGGTGAATCATGGATCTCCATGGTAACTCTGGAACATCTGAGAACAAAAGTGGCCCTTATAGAAAAACAGAGAGTGCTTGAAATTTACCGAACGCAAAACCAGGACGAGCGACAGTAACACAATTACACAGAGACAAAGAAAGAAAAAGGGCTGTTCATTTCGTTTTCACATTAGTATTATTTTTTCCTGATGTAGACAATATCACACAGTGATAATTCAGAGACAGAAAGAGAGAAAGAAAGCAATAAACAAGCATCTTGTGAACAAACCACAGCGTTACTCACTTACTCCAAATTCACCGCAAAAACCACATGTACAAAAATAGAGCAACTCTCCCAAAGTCCTTCAAACTGACCCACATTTATGATTCACCAACACTGGATCAACTCCGAAACATTCATTGTGTCCGTCTGAGGACGAAAATGCTTTAAAACAGGCAAAAACAAACATTCCATTCAATAATATAATCAAAATTTATAATAATAATAGAAAAACAGCATAACTTGATCGTCGGTATTCTTACGCATTCTATGTCATGGTATAAACATTCAGCATTCGTGCTTCTTTGTAAACGACTGTACGTTTTTGACGTAATCAGCAAGCCATGCCAACCAGGGACCAGGGAACAGGCATCCTGTGATCAAGACCCAGAATGCAATGGGGCCTGACGTCACATGAGGAGCGGGAATACACAACAGCTAAATCCACAAACCGTGCGATACAACTGGACGTCCAGGACTTCGCGCTCAGTCTGGCACTTGCGAGACACATGCATGATAATAAGGGCGACGTCAGTCTTGCGTTCCTCCGTTTAGTTTGTCAAGATGCATTTTTTCGTGAGCCTGAGAACGAAAGATTCAGTGTTTTCCAAAAGAGAAGAGCAACTGGCGCCCAAAATGCAAATAAGTGGTTGGAGCCCGAATGCAAACCAAAGGGTGGAGTCTGAATGCAAATAAGTGGGTGGAGCCAATATGCAAACCAACAGGCGTAGTCCAAATGCAAATAAGTGGGCGGAGCCTGAATGCAAACAACGGGTGGAGTCTGAATGCAAATAAGTGGGTGGAGCCCGAATGCAAACCAAGGGGTGGAGTCTGAATGCAAATAAGTGGGTGGAGCCCAAATGCAAACCAATGGATTGAGTCTGAATGCAAATAAGTGGGTGGAACCCATATGCAAATCAACAGGCGGAGTCCGGATGCAAATAAGTGGGCGGAGCCTGAATGCAAACCAATGGGTGGAGTCTAAATGCAAATAAGTGGGTGGAGCCCGAATGCAAATCAAAGGGTGGAGTCCAAATGCAAATTAGTGGGTGGAGTCCGAAAGAAAAATGCACTGTTCACTGTTCTTCTCGCTCTTCTTCCTCCACGTCTTCCTCGTCGAGCGAGACTATGCCGGACGAAGCCACATCCGACACCTTCCTCCACGTGGAATATTCCGGCGGAAGGCAGACTCCGCCCCCGCATTCCTTACAAGGCGTGTCCTCGTCTTCGAACGTCTCGGAAAACGTTTCCAAGCAGCAGGGGGAGTGGCCTCGCCTGTGCCCCACCCTGTGTAGGCGGGCTAACAGTAGCTCCTCCCCTCCCTGAAGAGCGCCGAGGATCTTGGCGGAGAGGTCGGCGGCAGGCGTGTCCGTGTGATGCCTGAGATCCCGAAGCAACGGGTGTCTCTCGTCCAAACTGCACATGCTGGAGCAGAGCGTGTCCGACGGCGACCCCGGCGACCCCACTGGAGGTGAAAGGTCAGCGCCCACACCACTCTCCGCCTCACACAGGCCATGCCCCCGCAGGTGAGTCTGACACACCGGAGTGTGCAGGAGATCCCGCAGGTAATGAGGGTACGAGGACAGATCTGAGAGGAGACCACAGGTGCGTTAGAATCACAGCAACAAATCAATACTTCAATCAAGGATATTTACTTATTTTTACTGGAAAACAAGATTAATTTACTACAGAAGCAACATAGTAAGACAGATAATCTATTTTGAGCATGTTTTTCCTCACCCATCTGGCAAATTGTTTTTTCTTTTTTGTTTTAACCTCATTAAAAAGTTATAGTTAGGCTTAAAATAAAAATTAATAAATGTAATCTGTGAATATATAATACAGCAGAAAAATAAATAAATAACAAATAAACAAAAAGTATATACGAATATATGAATACAACAGGAAAAATCAAATATCTGCCAAATATGCTTACAAAATGTATATATACAATTTTTTTAAAAGTTAAAATATGAAAATATTTTTGTATGAAATATGAAAATATACAAGCGTGTGTGTGTAATTTTATTTTTATTTTCTTGGTTTTTATTTTACTTTTTATGTATCTGTTCATTCATTCACTTATTTATTAATTATAATAAATACATTTTATAAATATATAATTTTTACAAATAAATGAATTATACACACATACATATATATAATTAATCATATTATCAATAATTAGTGTTATTAATTGCATGTATGTGTGTGTAATATATATATGTGTGTGTGTGTGTGTGTGTGTGTGTGCGAGTGCATATATATATATATATATATATATGTGTGTGTGTGTGTGTGTGTGTGTGTGTATATGTATATGTGTGTGTGTGTGTGTGTGTAGTAATAAATAAATAAACTAATAAATGCATGAATGTACTAACACATGAATAAACAGAAGTAAAAAAAAAAAAAAAACACCAAGAAAATACATTAAAATATCTAAAATGAGTACATATTTATATATTTATGTATATAGTATAAATAAATATAATTGGCATAAACTATTTATGTTGCATTATGTTATTTTAATGTAAGTATCATGCCAGTCACTTCAGTGTTTTTTTCCCTTCACCATCATTTGGCTGAGAGTTTGTGTTTTCCAGAACGGTGGTTATATATTAAAGATCAAATATGTCCTGATTGTCTGTGACAGTCGTGCCGCAGCAGCGTTTGGCCTTTAACAGCTCATTGGTGCTGGAAGAGCATCGTAACGCGTCTGATTAAAACAGTGTAAACCTGCAAACTCTAGCTGTACAGAGATGAGCAACTTTATTCCCTCCACTCTCTCTCTCTACAGTCTGCCGCAGCAGAACACATTAAACTTGCAGGAGAAATGAATGCTGGGATATCAAATAGCACCGGAGAGCAAAACGAGAGAGACCGAGAAAGAGAGAGAGATGTTTTCTAAATGAAAGTAGGGCACTAGGACAGTAATGTCTGTGCTGCGATTCTGCGTTCAGTTTGATGGGGAGAGAAAATGAAAAATAGATAAAAGGAAGAAAGAAAGAACGAATATACAGAGAAGCTGCAATTATATCTGTGCTGACAAAAGAATAATGTTTTGAGGAGAATGTGCAATGACTAATTTCACATGCTTATAAATACATTTTAATAATAATAATAATAATAATAATAATGTTTATCTATAAAACTATCTATAATTATGTGAACAAATTACGAATAAATATATATAATAAAAATAATATAGAAATATAATAAAATAACAAAAATATTTTACACGGCATTATTATAATATAAGTTATACTATGATTTCTAGTATTATAATTATAAATTTATATTGTAATTTATTATAAATAATTTAATGTGAAATTGCTAAATAAATGCAATACACATGCACAGTATACTGACACACAACAACAGCATCAGCACACAAAATCACCATTTCAGACCTTAATTACCCTTTATTTTATACCACGACATGAATAATGATTAAAGTAGATGCTATAATACAAATCACTACATCCATTAATAACAATTAAATAAATATCAACTTGGTGCATCATTAAAGAAATGAAGAATCCGTTTTATCGTGTGTGTGTGTGTGTGTGTGTGTGTGTACCTGTGCTCTGTGTAACGGGCTCGTTTGCAGGTAGAAAATCTTCATCATAAGAATCGTCATTAGACTCGTCGCCATCCACTGAAGACCAGGCGCGAAGCTTTGCCTCCGCGATGGCAAACTGCTCTGCCACTCCTGATTAAAAAAAAACAAAACACAATAAATGACATTACATACTTCACACAACATATCTACATCAGATTTACAGTAGATCACACACTATGGTCATTTGATCAAATGTAGCAGAGGGTGTGATGCGTCGCCATGGATACAGGATGACAGTTCTTATTGGCTGCCACAGAGACCACGTTTGATTGACAGGTCATTTGAAACGGAACATTACCTAGATGTGCAATGATGATGATGACGACGACGACATCACAGCAGTGTCCTCAATGAGACAGGAAGTGACCTCACTCTCACACACACGCACACAGTTCTGTTCAGACACATTCACATACAGTGCCAATTAGCTAATTAAAGCTCTCGCTCTGTCTTAATTTATTGACAGGACACAAATGTTTTTTTTTTTTATTTACCACAGGCACACTTGCAGCATATATGCATACAGTGAAAAATTGCAATATATGTACAATAAATTAAAGTAAAAATAGTGCAAGCTGAGATATAAACAATTAAAATGTGCAAAATAAAAGAAAATAGTAAAAGAAAACTTAAATCTCTATGTTCAAATAAATAATTTTTTTTAATAAATAATATTTAAAATAAATAAAACGGCAAATAAAACCTCAATGAAATAAAATACAATAAAGCAAAATAATTAAAATCTCAATAAGTGCAAAACAAAATAAAATTATAAAAATTCAATAAAATAAATCTAAATAACGGTCACCGTCCCACCTGTGGGACGCTTGGCGCTCTTTTTGTTGTTGTCCTTTTTCTCCATCAAATCTTTTAGTAATCATCATGAAGCATATATCATTTGAAAGCTTAGAAGCCCAAGATTCATCCTGTGAAAACCATTTTAAAATAGTTACCATGGAAATGGTACTTTAAAATCTTTTGCCGGTCTCCTCCCCCTTAGTGGGCGGTGTCAAGTGTCATATTACAAAATGGTCTTTTAGAATCAAACCTTTTTATGATCTTGACAAAAAACATATCATTGGTAAGGTCTGAGTCTCAGGATTCCATATTTGGTGGTTATTTTGAGATAGAAGTAATATTGACAGAAATCTAGACATTTGTGACAGAAAAATGCATTAAAAAAATCAATGGCGTTTGGATGGCACCCGGTGGCTGTTTGTGGTATGACACCCTAAATAAAATCTCACAGGAACCTCAATTTTTTTCATATCAACTTAAAATTTGGAACATAACTTATTTAGACATAAGGCTTTAATTTTATACTAATTTTAGAGTAAAACCTGTTATGTCAAATATAGTGAATATAGTGCATTTTATTTACAGTACATTTGACAGTACAAATGGGGGATGACAGTTAAGGGGTTAATGTCAATAGGTGCAAAATAAAGTAATAAAAAAATAAAATAAAAAAACAACTGGCAGAACTTTTTTGCTCAACCAGCTACATCTGAAAGACCTTATTGACCTGCATTAAACCAGCATGAACCAGTATGGAAATAAGCAATTCATGAAATTTAACAAAAAAAGGAATAAACAATTTGGGTGCAAAAATAACCAGAGTATTAGATTTTTTCTCAATGGACTTGACATTTCTCCAAACTCCGGTCACCGTTTCTCAAAACAGTTAATACAGTGATCTGAATACTTTGTAGTTGTTCTAAACAGATTGTATGTTTTCATTCATTTCATACAAATTACAAATCATGCAAATAATTCTCAAAACACTGTGCACAAAACCCTCAAATGTTTTCACAATAGTTAATACAACCAACCAATACTTTAAAATATCTGGGGGGAAAAAAGGTTTTTACACAAATCATAAACATTTATGTACCATTTTTCCAAACACAACAAACAAAACTCTGTAATTTGTCATTCTATAAAATAAGCATGGTATATTTTCCATTGGCCCTAAACTGACACTACTCGGTTAATTATACACATAACACAGGAAATGCAGTTTTCCGAATAGTTTACACACACACACACACACACTGTATGAAAAGGACAATCCTGTGACATTGACAGAGAGAGAGAGCTGTGAATGAATTCCTCTCAGGTTCGGCCCATAAATCGTCATGTCGTTGCAGGAAAAACGCTTCGTCACAGCAAGAGCAACAGAAAATAACCTTCAGAGGACAGACGGGCCTCTTGGGAAAGGTCAGAGGTACGGATGGGAATCATTTAAAGAATTGTTAAGGAAGCGGAATCGTTAAGCAAACATAAACCGATAACTCATGAGCTCGATCATTAGTCTGATTACTCATTAAAGGAACAGGCTCTCAAGAGTTATTTCTCCATCAATCAGACTGGGTTGTGTGGTTTGTTAACGAGGTCAATGCAACATGATTATTTATCGTCTCATTATTTTTCTTTCATCAATAACGTTTATACATTTGAAAGATGTTTTATCCAAAGCATCTTTAAGAAATTAATTTGATCCGTTCATGCATTCCCTGGGAATCAAACCTATGATTTTGGTGCCATGCTTTATGTATGAATAAGCATTAAATTTTAATATAGGAAAAATAAATAAATTGCAATAAAACAAAGCAAATTAAATAAAATATCAATAGAAACAAAACTGCAAATGAAACAAAATTAAATATACAATAAAAAAAAATACAAAAACTAATAAAAAAAGGCATGGATGGGAATAACTCATGAGCTCGATTTGCTGGTTACTTAAAAATAAAACAATTAAAAATGTAATAAAATAAAGCCAACCATCAATTTAAAAAAAAAAAAAATATAATAAAAAAAT
>NW_015664048.1:87257-93978 GCF_001515625.1 Sinocyclocheilus rhinocerous | reverse complement strand
GGACCGTACTCCCAGGGGCACGGAAATAAAAATCACATATGTGGGACCGTACCGCTCAAAGGGTTAATTTAGTCATTAGTCCCTCTCTTGCTTTTGTATAAGTACTCCTCGTTTCTGTTCGGTCCTTGCTGGTTATTGTATTGTATTTGTGTATGCTGCTTTTTTTTCCATGTGTTTTGAATGGATCTTCATCATCTAGGATTATTATTAAATGTTATATTGGATTACCTTCGTCATTGTGCACCTTCCTTCCACAAGAGAGTAACAGGTAGATGTTCTTATTGCTTGTTTTTATAAAAACAGTATGCCTATGGAATCATGTACATGTATCAATGCAGATATTGTACTATGTTAATAAACAAAATATACATATATATTTTTTTTTTTATTTATTTATTTATTTTTCATACAGTACATACAGTAGATGGGAATAACTCATGAGCTCGACTTGCTGGTCAATTACTTCAAAATAAAATTAAAAATAAATAAAATACAATAAGCAAAATAAATCAAAATCTCAATACAGGTGCAAAACTGCAATACAAAAAATAAAATATACATTTGTTGTCCCAATTGTATCCCACACTTAGTTTTTCAGTTAATCACATGCATCCTGTATTTAAAGTGCGCTTCTCTTTTTGGATTTTTCAGTGTGAACACACTTCTCACACTTTCTATAAAAAAATTTTTAAAAAAGTGGAATAGTGCGCAAGTACGTAAATTGGGACGCACTGAGAAGAAAAGTAGTAAAACAGTATTTACAGGTTTTCAAACAGCCGTTCAGATTTTTGCATTTAATATGATGTTTATCAAACAACACCAAATACTTAAGTACTTTATATTTATTTTCAAACCTTTATTAACATACATATTTTTCTTATATTTACATATCTAAAATATAGGTATTATAGTTGTGTTTTTGCAGTTTAAGTTGTTTGAAACACCTGTTTACTTTGAAAAGGCAAGTCACTACAGTCAAAACTAGTTTTTTTTTTTAGTGCACTGGTCAACTTTGAGATTTTGGGCTGTGTGGCTTTTCATAACATGCTGTTTCTGACTAGTAGAAGGAAATCATCAAAAATACGCATTTAAGTGTTTATTTTATTACACTTCATCTATTTACGTCTGTAGATTTCAATTACAATCCATATCTTTTAAGTTTTGGAGTATGTAAGTGCTGCTGCTAGAGTTTTATTCCAATCTATATCCTGAAGGTTTTCACTGAGGGATTTGTTCATATACCATTTACATGCTTTTATTTTTACACTATCTATTTTTTCATTTGTAGATATCTTTAAAGGCCATTTTCTCAAAATGAGTTTCTCCACTGCAGCAGCACTTAGATACACTAAACTTAGCAGTTTTATTCCTCTCTATATTCTGAAGGTTCTTACTGAGGGGTTTGTTTATATATCTTTCACACTCGTTTATAGAACATTTTACTCCTAAAACATGGTGAAAATTTTTTTTTTTCTGTCTGAATGCAAGTGTTGCATCGCGTCAAAAGCAAATAGAAATTACATGCCGCTATCTTGTCTACACTGTAAAAAACATAGGCTAAGTAAAGAAAGTGACAATATTTACATGTGCCAAACATTTAATCACTTGGACAAACAAACATATATACTGATAACACATTGTGTGTGTATGTCTGTGTGTGTGAGTGTGTGTGTAACTGTGTGTGTCTGTGTGTGTGTGTGTGTGTGTATGTCTGTGTCTGTGTGTGTGTATGTCTGTGTCTGTGTGTGTGTCTGTGTGTGTGTGTGTAACTGTGTGTGCAGTCACTGCCCTGCAGCGAATCGCGCCTCCTGCTCGCCCTCGGACAGATGCGAGTATGACGTGAGGTGTGACTCGAGGGCGCTAGGCGTGTCGGTGGGTTTACACCAGCCCTTCCACTCGATCAGGTGAGCCACGCGGCCCTGCGCCATCGCCGTGGGCTTCGTCACATGATCTTTGACCACCTGCGAGAAACCTGAACACACACACATGCAGGGGTCAGTGACCCGAATGCTGCATAATACAGGAGGAATAATCCAGGTCATGCTGTCAATCAGTACGACACAAAGGACTCGTCACGTGCAATGAAAGCATGTGTGTGTGTGTTTACCGTGAAGATCTAGTGAGCTGTGATCTCTTGTATTCACAGTGTGTGTGAGGGTCAGGTTTTGTGATCTTTATGGAGACCAAATGACCGGAGAACAATACAGCATCTCAGTTGAGACGCTTCATGTTCATCTATTGTTATTTGCCATTATTGCCGTACCTTTTATTTCACGATCATTAATCAGCATTAAATTACTGCATTAACTATTGACAAGGTTTTTAAAAAGATGCATCACCAACAACTTAAAATTAAACTAAAAAGATATTTGACTTTTGGCTAACATTAACACTAATCTGCACGAAATTAATGCATTTTAACTACTAACAAGGTTATAAAAAGGTACATCTCCTACAGCATCAGTCTAAAATAAACTAGATATTTGACTATTGGTTAACATGAAAGTTAACCAGCATTAAATTACGGTTAAATATTGACCATAAAAAATAAAAAAAAGGATGCATCACCGACAACAGCATCCTAAAATAAACTAAATAGATATTTGACTATTGGTTAACATTAACATTAATCTGTATCCCACGAGGTCTACATCTAAATTTGATGCAGAAACATTTTTCACTCAGAAACACATTAAATTAAACATGAAATTTTGAAGTAGAAAGACTGAAATACATACCCGTTTTATTAAAATTTATTTTTTGTTTGCATTTGTTTTGGAGGCTGTGCAAATGAATTATATTTTGATGACAGATTACAAAGACAAACATTGTTAATTGCAAATATTCCTGTAAATAAACATGCACATATTTCAATAAATATGCAAGCAGTAAGGTTTGGGTGTAGGATCACAATTATTGTCAATGAAATCAACGAAAGTCAGTAAGAAAGTTTACCGTGAAGTGAAGATCTGGCCAGCGCTGCGATCTCTTGAATGGTGAGAGCTCGTCTGGATTTAGGTAACATGTCGCTGCCGTCCTCAACATTTACCTGAGAGGAGAAGATAAAACACGGAGTAAAAGCTTTAAAGAAGAGTTTAATTTCAAATGGTTTCATTTCAAACAACAAAAACTGGTTTGCTTCCTAATTTAGTTTTCTAATAAACCTGGCATGGTATATTATGAATATTGTTGATTAATTCTCTGTGATGTTGCTTTGGATAAAAGCCCCAGCTAAATGCATAAATGTACATGCAATTCCGTTTTAGTTGGTTGGTTGTATTTAATTGTATTGCCGTATCAGCTTCACATGGCAGCTTCAACATTCATCAAAATAATATAATAAATACAATTATAATAAATACAAATATTTTATAAAAATTCAGCTTAATTAAAATATTAAATTTTGTATATACACAGCAAAATATTCTTTAAATCTGTGATATTTCAGTGAGATACTGGTATAATATTTTTTTATTTCTTAAATTGTATGTTTCATTTTAATTTTAGTTAATTTAAGTAATTTTGTTGTGTGTTTTTGTATAGCTTTTGTTTATATTTTTATTTCAGTTTTAGTTTTAGTTATTTTAGCACATCAAGTTAAACAAATGTTGCTTTGGAAACTAGCTGAAATATTTCATTTAATTTCAGTTCAAATTAATTTCAAGTAACAAAAATGTTATATGGTTTTAGTTAACTATAATAACCCTGTAATAATAACCCTCAAGTCTCAGTGATCTTCTGGTCTGTAAACAGGGCTCTGGTTCCTCCTTCAGTGTGCATCTGTGGGATTTTTTCTGCTGTTTTCTGGTCCAGCAGGTGCATCTGATCACTTAGTAAAGCAACAGCACATTCACATCCTCAACACACACGATTTGAGAAACCATAAATGCTGCACTTACTCAACTTCAAGACTTAGTGAAGTGAAACCTCTAATACTGAGCACTAGTAACAGGTTGTTGATATTTCAGCAAAATCTTGGCCTAGGAGTGACAATCCCTCAAGAGCAAAGCTGCATTTTAAGACCTTCATGTCTCATCAGACCGTACAGCAGGTTACAGTGCGTGTGTATGTAAGGTCACATGTGTTTCTGTGTCTGTAGTAACCGCAGGGGAGGCATGCGACACGTGCACCTGGCGTGTTTGAACCCTCCTGAGTATGTATGAGTTTACTCACGAGGGTAAATGCATTAGCCGGCACGTCATGGCACAGTTAGTGGAGCGGGTGGCAAAATAACAACTGATACTTATTGAAATAAAAAGCATGCGAGCGCCGTCCCCTAGAGCTCTCGCCATACACGCTGATAATTCCCTACATGAGCTGGAGGAAATAACAGCATTGCAGTCTGCACAAACACACACACACAGCTGCAGAGAGCGTCACCTACTGCCCTACTGAACACTGAGATTCAGTCCCTGAAGAGCTCAAGCCCAGGAGAACGACGCAAATTCAATGAGCGTCGTACAGCAGGACTCTGTTACTGAAGCTTTGCCATTTTACAGTCGTCTCGTTTAATAAAACTACAGCTGATGACCTCAATAAAACAATGACATCGACCACAGCCCAGACACTCACTAGAGAATAGAATAGAATGCAGAACTTCTGTGCAGTAGAACAGAAAATACCAATCTAGCCTAGGTGGAGAAAATAGTAGCAGAGTGAAATAAAATAAACTAGAGATTAATATAATAGAACAGAACAGAACAGAATAGAAGGACCGCAGTGCAGTAGAAAATAACAGTCTAGAATAGATTTTGAGAACAGATGAGTACAGTGGAGTAGAATAGAATAGAAGGACCACAGTGCAGTAGAAAATAACAGTCTAGAATAGATTTTGAGAACAGATGAGTACAGTGGAGTAGAATAGAATAGAAGGACCACAGTGCAGTAGAAAATAACAGTCTAGAATAGATTTTGAGAACAGATGAGTACAGTGGAGTAGAATAGAATAGAAGGACCACAGTGCAGTAGAAAATAACAGTCTAGAATAGATTTTGAGAACAGATGAGTACAGTGGAGTAGAATAGAATAGAAGGACCACAGTGCAGTAGAAAATAACAGTCTAGAATAGATTTTGAGAACAGATGAGTACAGTGGAGTAGAATAGAATAGAAGGACCACAGTGCAGTAGAAAATAACAGTCTAGAATAGATTTTGAGAACAGATGAGTACAGTGGAGTAGAATAGAATAGAAGGACCACAGTGCAGTAGAAAATAACAGTCTAGAATAGATTTTGAGAACAGATGAGTACAGTGGAGTAGAATAGAATAGAAGGACCACAGTGCAGTAGAAAATAACAGTCTAGAATAGATTTTGAGAACAGATGAGTACAGTGGAGTAGAATAGAATAGAAGGACCACAGTGCAGTAGAAAATAACAGTCTAGAATAGATTTTACTAGAGATTAATATAATAGAACAGAACAGAACAGAATAGAAGGACCGCAGTGCAGTAGAAAATAACAGTCTAGAATACATTTTGAGAATAGAGGAGTACAGTGGAGTAGAATAGAATAGAACAGAATAGAATAGAAGGACCACAGTGCAGTAGAAAATAACAGTCTAGAATACATTTTGAGAAGAGATGAGTACAGTGGAGTAGAATAGAATAGAATAGAACAGAATAGAATAGAAGAACCGCAGTGCAGTAGAAAATAACAGTCTAGAATAGATTTCGAGAATAGATGAGTACAGTGGAGTAGAATAGAATAGAATAGAACAGAATAGAATAGAAGAACCGCAGTGCAGTAGAAAATAACAGTCTAGAATAGATTTTGAGAACAGATGAGTACAGTGGAGTATAGTAGAACAGTGGAGTAGAATAGAATAGAAGGACCGCAGTGCAGTAGAAAATAACAGTCTAGAATAGATGAGTGCAGTGGAGTAGAATAGAATAGAAGGACCACAGTGCAGTAGAAAATAACAGTCTAGAACACATTTTGAGAATAGATGAGTACAGTGGAGTAGAATAGAATAGAATAGAATAGAAGGACCACAGTGCAGTAGAAAATTACAGTCTAGAATAGATTTTGAAAATAGATGAGTACAGTGGAGTATAGTAGAACAGTGAAATGGAATAGAATAGAATAGAATAGAATAGAGTAGAATGCAGAACTTCATTACAGTAGAACAGAGCATGTCAATCTAGCCTACATGAAGAAAATAGTGGTAGACCAGAATAGGGATGTAACGATTACCAGTTTGACGATAAATCGTGATAAAACACACCACGGTTAGTATTACCGTTTCATATTTTAATTATCACTATAACCGTATTCGATTACCGCGATTTAAACAACTGAGGATAAATAAATACTGTACTGCACAGGGCTCCAGTTTGCGACCAAATGGGCGCATTTTGCGATAATTTTTTCTGCCGGTGCGACTAAATTTTGTGTGCGGTCGCACAGGCGCGACCACCGCATTGTTTAACTCATAAGCACTGCAATTCTGTTGCATATGAGAAACATCAAACGGCTAACGAAACCGCGCGACTCGTTTGAGCTGCGCAGCGCTTCGAGTGTAGAGCCTGGTTTATACTCGCTACGTCAGAAGCGCGAAGCTGCGTGCAGCAAAAATGACGTGAATATTGAGGAAACGATGGATGGGTTTCATGCTAAAGTAAAGTAAAAGACCACTTCTTAAACCAAAGGTGAACATGTTGGTATTCTTGTGGGACAAAAACATGCAAGCACTGTCACCGACAGCAAGTTTAGTTTTACTTT
>NW_015664048.1:85340-87057 GCF_001515625.1 Sinocyclocheilus rhinocerous | reverse complement strand
AAGCTGAAATGTGAGGTTTACCATTTATGAAACTTTTTCAAAGCTTTATTTGAACATTTACATTAGATATTTCAACATGCTATTAAACTGTTGTCAGTCAAGTTGTCATTTAAAATCCGAACATCATTGGTAATGTTATTGTTTTTAGTGATTATGCAAACAAAAAGTCATTTTATTTGTTGTTTGTTGATTTTAAATGTAAAACTTGGTGAAATGATTTGCGTGTCAGTACTTTTTGAACATTTCCAGCACATTTGAACAATACCGTGATAATACGGATAACCGTGATCATTTTGGTCACTATAATCGTGATAAGAAATTTTCATACCGTTACATCCCTAGAGCAGAATAAAATAAACCTGAGCTGAATAGAATAGAATAGAATAGAAGGACCACAGGGCAGCAGAAAATAACAGTCTAGAATAGAAGGTGAGAATAGATGAGTACAGTGGAGTATAATAGAACAGTGGAACAAACAGAACAGCATATAATAGAATCAAATAGATGTAGATCTACAGTGCAGTAGAAAATAACATGCCAATCTAGCCTAGATGGAGGAAATAGTAGTAGAGTGGAATAAAACAAACCAGAGCTGAATGGAATAGAATAGAATGACTGCAGTGCAGTAGAACATAAATGAACAGTCTAGAATAGATGGAGAGTATACGAGTAGAATAGATTAAAATAGAACAGAGCAGAAAATAACAGACCAAATGACTTGACTAGAGTAGAATAGGACAGAATACAATAAAATAGAATAGATTAGAAGAACCTCAGTGCAGTAGAACAGAAAATGGACTAGTAGAAAACAGCAGCAGACTAGAATGAAATAAACCAAAGCAGAAAATAATAGATTTCACGACTAGACTAGGACTGTAGTGCAGTAGAAAATAACAGTCTAGAGCAGTGTTTCCCAAGCTTTTTTTAGTTGCGGCACCCTTTGGAAATTTTAACAAACTTGTGGATATTTTATATAATATTTTCATTTAGATTTTTTTTATATATTTATTTTTTTATTTTCGGTTTTCACTTTAATTTATTTATAGATTGTCATTTTGTTGTGCATTTTCGCCATATTTATTTTTATAGTTTTTATTCAAGTTATTTTAGTACATCACAATAAACTAAATGAAAATGAAACATGTTTCCTTGGCAACTAGCTGAAATAAAATCAGTTTTAAGTTTAAAAATTTTATTTCAGTTAATGTTTATTTTAAGTAATTTTTTTTTTTTTAGACATATAGACAGAGATAGATATAGACAGAGATAGAGATATAGACAGAGATAGATATAGACAGAGATAGAGATATAGACAGAGATAGAGATATAGACAGAGATAGAGACAGAGACAGAGACAGAGACAGAGATATATAGATAGAGATAGATATAGACAGAGATAGAGATAGAGACAGAGACAGAGACAGAGAGATAGAGAGAGATATATATAGATAGAGATATATATAGATAGAGATAGAGATATAGACAGAGATAGAGAGAGATAGAGATAGAGATATATATAGAGATATATATATATATATATATATTTCTATCTCTATATAGTTTTAGTTAACAGTAATAGCCCAGATCAGTGGTTCTCTACTAGTGGGTTGTAGATCTGATAAGAAAAGACAATGCTAAAAATAAAACTAAATGCACAATTAATAACTTAATTAAATACATTTATAATTCAATAAAAAATAAATGTAAATAAAAAAAT
>NW_015664048.1:81972-85145 GCF_001515625.1 Sinocyclocheilus rhinocerous | reverse complement strand
ATATATATATATATATATATATATATATAATTAATTACATAAACGCATACTTGACGTATAATAAATTAAACAGTGCAATAAATTTAAACTATATAAAATATAAAAAATGATATTAAAATTAAAAATATGATTAACTTTAATATTTTTAATTTTACTTTTATTATTAATAATAATTTAAAATGATGATAGTATAAATATTTTTTGCAACATTTTTAACATTGCTTCAATTGAAAACAATGCCTACACAATAGAGAAAGCTCTGACAGAAATATCAACAAATATGAAATTTTAAGGCATGGAACCAATTTGACATTTGGATTTAGTTTATATTTTCCCAGCTTAAGTGAAATCATTGTCAATTTCGCAAAACTGAAATTCATAGTATTATGAGTTGCATAGTAAACTTGAATTTTTCCACCAGATCAGTCAAGATCAGACAAAAAACAAAAAACAAAAACAAAGGCAGATCAGTGTCACAGTCAAACAAAAACTCAAAACCAGGTCTAAACAAAAGAAAAGTTTTGCGCGCGGAAACCCATGGACTTACTCACTGTTGCGAGGCTGTTAAATGACCTGAAGTCAAAGGAAAAACACAGTGCAGCACATGGATTCTATTTGTGCATGGATTCTATTTGTGCATGGATTCTATTTGAAAAACCACATTAAGAACTAATTACTCAGAATGACTCATGAATGATTAGAAAACTAACTAGTGAACATTTAATGAAACTCAGAGCGAGGAACCGAGTCTAGCGCAATTGGCCAGCTAACGACTTGGATGATCGGGTTAATTAGGTCATTATCAAGCCGAGGAAAGCTGAGAAAATCATTTTCTGCTCTGAACACCGAGTCAGAAACCCTTAATCAGCTCCGATCTGACAGCAGCAGCGCATTTTGCTTTCTTCAGGCCGCGACGCAGCCACAGGTGAGGACGTCTGGAAGATGTGCCGCTATGTGAATGTAGGCTTCCTCGACCGCTAACCATATAATGATGACAGAAATAACTCGTGCATGGCAGGCCTTGGAGCGAGACGGCAGAAGCAGGATCCGTGGCCCACTTTATAATAACACAGGGCTTCTGCAGAGTTTAGAAATCAAATTTAAGAGTTTTTAAGACTTAATACAGAATGCCGTTACAGAACAAACCCATATAATCCCAAATTAAATCAAGTATCTCAAATTCTTTTACTTAATTAAACAGACTTAAGTACATTCAGCTGCAAGTTTGGTTTAAATACTCAAGATGTGTTTTATCTAATATTTACATATATATGAAATTGGTTTCTGTTCTCATATATCAATACACATGAAGTAGAGATCCGTCAATATTGATTTCACTTATACGATAATATAATGCTTTTAAAAATAAAATAAAAATAATACTTTTAGTCTTTCTTTCCTGTGACAGGGGCGACCCAGAGAGAAGATATAAGAGCTTACATTGATTTAAATGCCAGATTGTAACCAAAATACCAATAATAACCAGGAAAAAAATATTTTAATCGATAAAGACCAAAAATACACTGGGACTCTTATTTTGAAATGTATATTATCTACTACTTTCGGTTGCTCATTCAAAAAGATGAAAAATATGGGATCCAAAACACAAATAATAGGCAAACTAAAAAGACTATATGCATAATGGACTTTTAATCAAAAACAAACCTAAAATACACCGACTCTTATTTTGAAATGGCTAAGCTTTGCTAGTTCTAACTGCTCGAGTGAAATATGGAAACTAAAATACGAATAGTAACCAAACTAAAAAAAAAAAAAAAAAAAGGTTTCATCCATAATAAAAGACTTATTAAATAAAAACACAAGCCCAAAATACTACAAGGACTCTTATTTTGAAATGGCTATGCTTTACTACGTCCGGCTGCTTATTCAAAAAGATGAGAAATGGGTGAACAAAAATACCAATTAAAAACAAAAAAGATGCATAATGTACTTTTAATCATAAACAAGCCCAAAATACACAAGGACTCTTATTTTGAAATGACTATGCTATGGCAACATGACTTGACTTTGAAACATTTACTTAAGACCTCTTAAAATAATTAAAGGTTCATTTTATTATCCTATCAGACTTTTTAAGACCTTAAATTTGATCAAACCAAATTTAAAGAGATCTTTCTTGCACAGACTGATCGTTTCGTTTCATAAGACCTCAATATATCGTCAGGAGCCACAGGTATTCATTTTTTTGTTGCCTGTATATGCTTTGTTTGACTCTTAAAGTGACGGCAGCCATTGACTTGCATTATATGAATCACCAAGGACGACGCTTTCAGCTAAAAATCTTCTTTACTGATCTACTCAAGAAAAACTCATCTACATCTTGATGTATCTACATCGTGATAAATCGATAACGATAATTATCGCGATGGATAATTATTGTGGTATTGTGTCAGAAATGTGGGTATTTGTATTGAATTTTATTATATTGTTAATGTAGACATGTATTAAATGTATTAAAGGGAGTAATGGAATATAATTACAGTATTTTTATGATTAAGCTATAGCATGTGTGCATTTAGCCTATACTAAATGTTTTAGATTACTGTTTTTCATACAAATTCCTAAACCATATAGTTATATTTTTACCATGGTATTGAGGTGTGCTATATGTGTGGTTTTAACTGTGTTTACCACGATTTAAATGTATGCTACCATGGAAGACCAATGATTAATTAAAAATAATAATAATAATAATAATAATAATAATAATAATAAATTTTCACCATATAAAAATGAGGTTGCTACAATTTTTACAGATGTTACTAATGGTGATAATGAACAAAAATAAAAATCCGCATCCTAAATAAAGCTGATACTACTACTACTACTACTATCAAATGTGCATTTATAAGAGAAAAAAAAACAATATTATTATTAGTGCTTTTAAAATGATTAATCGCATCCAAAATAAAAGATTTGTTTACATAATATATATGTGTATATTTATTATGCATGCATGCATGCATGCATGTATATATATATATATATATATATATATATATATATACACACATTACAAAAGTTTGGGGTTGGGAAGATTTTTTAATGTTTTACATTGTGAGTCTCTTCTGCTCACCAAGGCTGCATTTATTTATTTAGCAATATTGTGAAATATTATTTCAATTTAAAACAGCTGTTTTCTGTGTGAATAT
>NW_015664048.1:78238-81335 GCF_001515625.1 Sinocyclocheilus rhinocerous | reverse complement strand
GATATATTTCAGAAAAATATATTATGTTTATATATTAAATATATTTATAAATAATATAAATGTGAATATAAATACACACATGTAAATATTTTCAAAATATATACTGCATGTGTGTGTATTTATATACACACATAATAAATATACACCGTACACACACATATATTATGTAAACGAAAACTTTTATTTTGGATGCGATTAATCGCGATTAATCATTTGACAGCACTAATTATTATTAATATTATCAGGCAACACAAAACTGTTTCTTGATTTGAAACAATATCACATGCAGAAACTATGAAATACATTTTTCTATTAAGATATTTATTTTGTTAAGGAAAATTAATGGCCTTGGAGCAAAAATCTGGCTTTAAACTTGAAAGAAATAAAGATTTGACATTCATCGTGATAATTATCAATATTGATTGATATGAAAGAAATTATCGTGATGATTTTTTTGGCCATATCGCCCAGCCCTACCTGAGGGTGAGTAAATTAATAGCTAATGTTTATTTTTGGGTGAACTGTCCCTTTAAGAGTTTTTTTAGGAGCCGCAGAAACGCTGTGAGAGGAGAGGAAGGGAACGCTGTGAAGTAAAAATGGACATGGAACAGATTGAGAGGAAACTTTGGCACCTTGAGGAAACGGTCCGAGCGCCCAAATGTCACACCCAGGCCGCGCGCCAAACTGGTCCGCGTGTTGCCCAAGAGCGCCAGGTCAGAGCAGGAACTCCTCGGGCTCCAGTCCACACGCAACCTGTCACCTGCCACTGTGTGGGGAAGAGAGGATGAGCGACTCACTACTGCCCCCCACTGCCCTGGAGACCAAACCCTGCTGCAGGACAGCCCTACAATATCTGACCGCTATTATATACAGAAATCATAGAAAATATATATATGATCAATATAAATTATTATAATAAATATTAAATTAATAATATAATATATTAACATTGTTTAATAATACTTTTATTTATTTACTTGCATAAATATAGATATTAAAAAATTAGATAGACACGTATATAAAATATAGATAGATAGGGTGACCAGATGTTATTTTATTTTTTAATTAAGTTAAAAACAAAACTGAGCATTCTCCTATAATACAAATATACACAATACAAATCCGTATTTATTGCACATATTTACTGTAACAATAGTATTTTGGCTCCATAAAATATCTGATTGCTACCGGTATATTGTATAAATAAATATGAATATTATAAATATTATTTAATATATTACCATATAATTAAATATTACAATATTATAATTTTATTTATTTACATAATAAATTATAAAAGAAAAAAGAAAAAAGAAATATTATAAATAAAATATAATGAATATCTTACTACTTATAATATTACAATATTACTTATATTAATACTATATTGCTCCAAAATTTTATGTACATAAAAATATAAAATAAATAACAAATATATATATATTACATATTACATATTACATATATATAAAATATTCTTTCTGTGCAATTTATGTTTAATTTATTCCAGTTTATGTAAAGTTCAAACTCATCTGATCAATAAGAATCAGGGTCATGTGGTCTCCCTAATGCTTCAGATCAAGGGTTTCAGCAGAGGCTTCATCTGACTGCTTTCCACAGCAGAAGAGCTGAAGTGCTTCTCTAAAGCTCTCATGCATCAACATGCAGTCAAGATGCAACATTTATACAACCTACACGGCCAAACACAAAGCAGATCCACAGTGCTGTGCTTTCTCTGAGTGTCTATAACACACACACACGCAGAAATTATCTGGAAAACTCTAAACTGACTGGCTGGCTTGATGCACCTGGTGCATCAGTTTAGTTGGATGAAAAAAAGACCAGCATTCATTCATAAATGACTGTGTCTTTTCTTTCAATTCATGCACCAGGCCTCTCTGACGCGTAATCCTGATCGACTCGCTCACACGGCACACGACTTCACCGATGACATCACTTCCTGTGTGCGTGAGTGGGAATATTTACTTTCATTCATTAACACTTACACGGTGTTGACTACAGGAGTATCATTTCGAAAGGAAAGAACAACTATAGCGTTCAACAACAACAACAAGTTTACAATCTCACCAAACATGTCAAGAACATGTCTGTCATATTTCATCCCATTATAAAGTAGTAAGAAAATATTGTGCATGAGATTTTTTTTTTATGCAGAGAAATTTGCAGAACATTTCATGTATCGTAACTATTTTTGACTTAAACATTTACCTTAACAATGATCACTATTCTAATAAAAAATAAATAAAAAAATATATATAAGTGCAATCAGTCGATTAAATTTTTTTATCTAATTACATGTTTCAATTAATTAATCTAATTAATCACAATCACAAGTAGACATTACAAATTGTAGCTTTAGAAATATTTTATTTGATTCAACAACAAAAAAATTACACAAACATTTAGGCTACAACGGCCTAACAAACTATGGAACATAAAAGAAGATAATTTGAGAAACATCTCAGTATTGTTTGTTCATACAATGAAAGTCAAACAGCTTTGTTACAAACAGTCTTCAAAATACCTTCCTTTATGTTCCACAAAAGAAAGGTTTGAAATGACATGAGGGACGTGAGAGTAAATTATGACAGAATTAAAATTTTTTGGGTGAACTATCCCTTTAATGTTTTTATTATTATTATTATTAAACGATACTCTAAATAAGAAACTAAATCTGCCAGGAGGTGGCGGTAAATGTCTTAATTCGATTCGTTCGAACAGCTGATTCATTCAGGAATGAAGTAAACGGCTCTCTTTATGAATGGGCTTTGAATCATTGATTCACTCGATTCGTTCAGAACGCGGATTCATTCAGAAACTAAACACCGCTGTGTTGCTCGAAGACACACAACAATTCTGTTATGGCTTTAAAGGGAATATATTCTTTGCATAATTGAGCAAAAACACATAATATCGTGTTTAAAACATAACACAATATCAACTTCTTATTTACTGAACTGTTGTATAAAATCACATTTAAACTCGTGATATTCGGGACAAAATCAGCACTCGTGTAATACTGCTTTACCTGCTCGTGTGATATAAATGAGACAAAAACACATACAGGGGCATTTTT
>NW_015664048.1:73295-78228 GCF_001515625.1 Sinocyclocheilus rhinocerous | reverse complement strand
TATATATATATATATATATATATATACACATATGCCCATATACATATATATCTAGTAGTTATATTGATTAAAAATACTAGAGGGTCAGATGATTTTCATTAATGTATTTAAAAAAAAAAAAACATTTAATTTTAATGCAAAATATAACTTAGAATAGTCTTGAAATGTGACCTGAATGTGTTTTCATGAGATTGACTCTATTACTCTCACGTTGTCTCTGTGGATAAGAGCGAGATCACAAACCTGTTCTGATAACAGAGAGGCGGATACGATCTACAATAACAGCAGCGGGACTCCGACTTCAGCTGCTCTGCGGGAAATCAACAGGAGCGTTTAGTTCTAGCCGAGCGACCCACAAACGAATCAAACACGAGAAGAACACAGCACAGAGATCTTCAGCAGTAAATACTCTGTTCCTCTCTAGCAAACCTAATCCAATCCATCTGCTCACCGAAGCGCTCGACGCTCCGTCCTCGTCCCCAAACCCTCTCCTGTCCTCAGAAGTTATAAAGCGCGGCGGCTCGCAGGTCAAAATTGTCAATTTTAGGACAAAAAAAAACAAACAAAAAAAGACCAACCTGCTATAGGCTAATCTTAGAAATAGAGCTGCTAAAAAAAAGGGGTTTTGCAGTGAAAATTTTTTTTAATATATTTTAATACCCAAAAGAACCTTTATGCACTATATAAAAAAAGGTTCCTCAAGAAACCATTGATGCCAATAAAGAACATTATAAGCGTACTGTAATTCTTTACAGATGACTGGCAAAACAAAAGGTGTGTATTATGTGATATTATATAACTAAATATCAATTATATTAATATGAGAATATATTAATTAAAACATAATATTAATAGTATTATAATTTTAATTCAATTATTTTTTATTTACATGTCATCATGAATTATATCTATTGTATTTATGGTAAAAAAAAATTATCAAATTTTTTAAATTAGATAAATATATTTATAATATAAATTATATGAATATAAATATGTAAATGTATATACATGTAAATATTTTCAAAATGACTAACTCTAAGTCAGATGATTTTTATTAATGTATTTTTTAAAAAAGCATAATGTTCTTTCTAAAATATCTGATTGCTATGGCATATTGTATAAATAAATAAATAACATTAAATATACATCAACAATATAAATATAGAATTCTATTATTTATTATATATATAAATATTTCATTAATATTCGATTATATTAATTATATAATACTAGTATTACATTAATTAAAATATTATAATTAATAAAAAAAAAATATGAATTTTTTTTAAATTTACATTTCATAAATTATATCATATATGTTCATATATATTATATTGTAAAACTAATTATCAAAACAAAAGTGTGTCTGGATCAGATTATTTTTGTTAATGTGTTTTTTTTTATCAATGTTCATTAAAAAAAAAACTTCATTATTTTAATTCTAAAATATCTGATTGCTATGGGATATTATAAAAATAAATAATATTAAGTATATCAGCAATATAAATATAAAATATTGTGTATTATATGTAAATATTATATTAATAATATTATAATATGAATTATATTGTATATTGATTAAAATATTAATTAAAATATAATAAATAAAAACATATGTAAAGATTAGAAAATAATATATAACTCAGAGATATCTTTAGTAATTAAATTAAATCAGATAATTATCAAAATATAATTATAATTATTATTGGATGATTTTCACTAATGAATTTAATGTCAAATGCAGATTTTTGCATTGACAAAAACAAAACACACTTCATTCAAAATATAATAAATATAATTTGTAAGTATCTTTAGACTTAATCATATTCCACTGCTACTTTTTCCCACTTTTATGGAATAAACAAGGAAACAAATCTGATCTACTATAATCATATTGGGGTTTGTAAAGAGATGCAATAAAAATAAAAAAAACTTTCAGTGATCGGTTCTTAAAAGAACCATCATGTTTCTTAGTCTGAAAAATATTTTAACCATCTAAAGAACATTTTCCATTATGAAGAACCTGCAAAGATTGCATGGGTTTTGAAGGTGCTTCATCACACCATCAATGCCAAGAAACAACCTTCATTGTAAGTGTAGTGTTCTTCTTTATAAACGACAAAACAAAAGAAAGGTGATCAGTTCTCGCTCCCGTCACGTTTATCAGCGATTAACAGGACAACACTCCGGTATCCTGATACCTCATTAATAATTACAGCACCAGATTAAAAAAACAATTTGTGTGGTGCAAATAAATCTGAGGCCATTTGTTCGGGACTCTCAGAGTGGAAAGGCGTTGGATTTAGTTTTTTCCGTCCTCACTTCGTGTACAGAACGTGAGGAAAGACCTGGACATTCATCAGGATGGACAGATTAAATGAACATCAAGGTGTGGATCATGTATGAGAGGAGGTATATGGGTGTTTATATGGACACTTGGCCTTGCTCCCTTAAAAACACTTTTTGAGATCACTAGTCAGGAGATCTGTCATTCTCAGTAACGTCATTTTCAATAAAAATGTCACATTACATTTACATATTACATTTAATTGCAATGAGATTTTAATTTTTTTGGAATAAAATATAATATAAGGCAAATTTCATACTGAGCATTGCATGCATTTTAAATACACACAATATTTTCTCAATTATTATAATTTGACAAATTACTGCTTGGTTGGAAATGATGCATTGGTATTTTTGGTAAAACTTTACAATAAGGTTCTTTAACATTACTTAACTACATTAATAATGAAAAAAACTTCATGTACTGTGTATATTTATTATGTAATTTACAGACTAAACCATCAGTTCTTCCAGATGCAAATGGATTACAATGTTGTGCTCCACTTATACGGACTATATTGCATTTCTGCAAACACAAACACACTAAAAAACGGCTATTCGCCACAAATATACAGACTAAACCAGCTTTTCTCCAAATGCAAACGGTCTAAACTGTTGTTCTTCAAAACAAATGAACAAAACCAGTTTTTCTCCCAAATGCAAAGACTAGACGGTTGTTGGTGACATTAATACATACTAAACTGCCTTTCTTCCAGATGCATGTGGACTAAACCAACCATTCTCAGATTAAAATAACCCAACTTAAAATGACACTCTCAAACATATACAGAGGTTTTCCCAAATACAACAGATTAAACCAGCGTTTCCCCCAAATATGAACAAAACCAGCTTTTCTCCCAAATGTGAGGACTATATAGACTGTTGTTGGCAACATACAGACTAAACTGCCTTTCTTACAGACACATATGGACTAAACAAGCTGTTCTCCAGTTTAAACACAACTAAACGAATGCCCTAAAATAGAGACTAAACTGTTGTTCTTCCAGAGTCAGACACTTATGAACAAAACCCAACTGACTAATCCAACCGTTCTTAAAGGGGTCATATGATGCGATTTCAAGTTTTCCTTTCTCTTTGGAGTGTTACAATATGACTGGTTTTGGAGTCCAGGGTCACATATAAGCCACTGAACATCTGTTCTCCTGAATATAGCTACATATTACATCCGATATATAGCTACATATTAAATCGCTGTTATTCAGATGTGTATACAAAGCAGCTGTTCTCCACACGTTAACAGACTAAACCCGCTGTTTTCAGAACAAATAAGCGACAGGCTAGATCGCCCTTGACAGCGACTAAGAAAACCACTAAAGAATCTGAAATGTTCACTGAAATGTTGAAGGTTTAATTCAATCATAACATATCTGGTATATAATATATATATAGTTGTCTAGTGAATCTCACCTCTAGAGGTGTGGATGGACAGCGTTTCTCTCCTCGCATTGGCGTCTCCCGCGGCTCGGTTCCGTTCACAGCCCCGTTAAGCTCAAACACACACCGGCTCCGGTCCGCCGCGAGCTGGAGGCACTGAAGGCTGAGAAACACATGCGGAAACCAGCTTTATAAGCGAGGCGCAGGATGCGCAACGAGCTCTGATTGGACAGATCCTGCGCTGACCCCGCCCACAACATCTTGATGGACCGTGTGGCTGCGTGAGAAAGAAATAAAAGCGTGATTACTCAACTATAGGTTGCGGACAAAATAGTCTCCAGAAGTGAGCTAAATGTGACACAACTTCCCTTTTTGACTGAAAATGTCTCCAGAAATTAAATCTGACAAACCAACGCCTCCTTAAAGGGAAATGGACGGATAGACAGATAGACAGATAGATAGATAGATAGATAGAGCACCGTGTATAAAGTTATTGTCTCTCAAAAGAAAGAGTCGACTCTGAATCATTGAAACGAGTCGTTTTTAAAACGAATCCCAAGCCGTTTCATGTTGATGTCAACATGAAACATTAGCATATTGCCCGCCCACTTGTTGGTCTTTTCGCGTTGGTCTGAATGAAAATGCAAATTCATTCTTTGCCACTAGGTGTCGCTTTTGGAGCAGTAAAATAGCGGTTTCCCCGGTAACGCTGTACACAAAGCAGCACTGCGCTCACAAACGCTGCTTTATCAGGCATTACAGGCGAGATGACATGAAAATGAGACCAATCTGACCAATCACTGCAGATAAGCGTCAGGCAAAGGAGGGGTTTGGAAAAATGAATCGTTGAGCGAATCGTTTGGGAGTAGATGAGCAAGTAAGGTATAAATAAATGCATATTATAAGACAATGAAAGTGTTTTTTGACCTTGCATGCATGTCAACCTGTTGTTGGGGACTCCCAAAACCAAAATATGAACCTTTCATTACCCATAACAGGGGCACTTTAAAACAACTAAATATATAAATATAATTAAATATAAATATTCTATATAATCCCATATAGCAATATTTTCAGATTTTTTTCAAATATGTATTTTACATTGATTAAATATCAATTTGCTAAAATGTTTCAAAATATATTTATGTAAATATATTTTATAATTATGTTTTTTATATATAAAAAAAATATT
>NW_015664048.1:68051-73243 GCF_001515625.1 Sinocyclocheilus rhinocerous | reverse complement strand
GTGTGTGTGTGTGTGAGTGAGTGAGTGTGTGTGTGTGTGTGTGTGTGAGTGTTTGTGAGTCATATTTTGCTCTCAAGTCAGCAAGTTTATCTTTGATCCATCTCTCACTCTCTCACAGGGGAAGAGAGAGCAATAATTCTCTTACTTGAGCAACATCTTCATCTGTGAACACTTGCTCGGGCCTCAGGGGTGATCGTGGATGCACGGCTGGTTTACACCGGGATAAAAGCTCTCTTCTCTTTGATACGGACGCGTTTGGCTTCTCTGGGAATAAACCTCATCTCTGCATTTACCGCAGAGCGTACAAGACCGCAGACTTCCCTTCAACATGTTGATGCTGTAGGGGGAAATATCTTTCATCATATAGTTCTGATAAAAACCATGTTTAGGCTATCCTCTTTTAGATTTGTAGAGGAACATTGCAAAAACAAGACGTTTTCAAAAAACACAAATTTTCGTCAATCGGAATGAATCCAATCCAGTTTCAGATCCTGAAAATGTTGTTTATGAACCCTAAACTTTGCAATACGATCCGCTGATTTTTATTGATTTTTTTATGCGCATCCGAAATCCGAACAAAACTTCAGCGCATGCGCAGTTGTCCAATAGCCGCGTTTAGAGTGAAAACCGGACAAAAACTACCGCGATAACCGGAGCAACGTGAGTATAATCGTTCTTTTTGCTTTAAAAGAAATAGGCCCATCTAAAAAGAAAACGGTCATGCCAGAACAGTATTTCTGTATTAAATATTTCGTTTTCTCCAATGTCCAGTAAGACTAAATAAAATAGGCACGTTTGTACGACGCGAAGCGTAAACATATGCATAGCGGAACTGCGCATGCGCAAGGTATTTGCGAATCCGATTTCGAAAGTAGTAGGATTCAATTATTTACATGCTTATTTTTTTTCTTATCGATCATATTATTTTAGGTGTGCATATCCCCTTTAAATCCGATCGTAATTTAATTTAAATCAAGCTAAATAGTATAGCTTGCGATGTTTAAATAAGGCTTTTCAATCCAATTGAGCCATCAATCTAATTACTAACAGATTATTGGGTTGCATGTAAACGTAGCTACTGACCTGTACATTTTATCTGGTCACAAATCAGTACGGTCAACCAGATCTCAATGCTTGGTTGTCCAGTTAGTCGATCATCCATCTAAACCAGGCCTGATAATTTCACCAATTACAGATTTAGACACTCAACAAACCACGCAAATCCGATTTCCATCAGAAACCTATTTTAGCATCAATTTCCAGCCAGGTTGTTTCAAAATCAAGGGAAAATTTGTTTTCTTACTTTTGGAGAAGAGCGGTCAGTTTGTGGTGGGTTTTTGTGTTCTTGCCTAAAATAGATTTTTAAAAGTTCCATACAACAGGTTTTTGTTAGAGAGTGGAAATCTGTTCTGTTATGTAAGTGAACAGTAACAAGGACAGGTGAAGTTTGGCTAATGGTCCGACACACAGAAACCAATCCAGAAATCTGAGAGGCCAGTGACAGAGGGAAAGTTCTCAGGACGGCTCTCAGTTACAAACACACACTCCTGTGTCTGAGGACAGTAACAGACTGAACTTTCACGTGGAGTGAATGGTCAGATTTTTGTCCTGTGTGTCGTATCAAATCACCTCCATTGATGCTGCTTTCACAGCAACAAAAAACAGTTTTAGACCATTAAAACTAGCATCAAGCATGAATCTCAACGTGTCAAAAACATACCCAGGACACCCCAAAATCAAAAGAAGAGAAATACCAAATATTCTGATAAAAGACAATGAAGGTGATGTTTTTAGGCATTAAGGTTATTTTTATTTTTTTGGCATTGGCATTCTCGCTATTGCATTATATATAAACAGTGTTGGGAGTAACGCATAGGCCAGTGACAGAGGGAAAGTTCTCAGGACGGCTCTCAGTTACAAACACACACTCCTGTGTCTGAGGACAGTAACAGACTGAACTTTCACGTGGAGTGAATGGTCAGATTTTTGTCCTGTGTGTCGTATCAAATCACCTCCATTGATGCTGCTTTCACAGCAACAAAAAACAGTTTTAGACCATTAAAACTAGCATCAAGCATGAATCTCAACGTGTCAAAAACATACCCAGGACACCCCAAAATCAAAAGAAGAGAAATACCAAATATTCTGATAAAAGACAATGAAGGTGATGTTTTTAGGTATTAAGGTTATTTTTATTTTTTTGGCATTGGCATTCTCGCTATTGCATTATTGCATTATATATACAGTGTTGGGAGTAACGCATTAAAAAAGTAATAATATTACAGTAGTACTAGGTATTGTGTTTATTGTTTGTACATGATAATATTTCGCTTTATTTACCAGTGTTATTTATGAATGTAATAATGCGATTTGTGCTTATATTTTTTAACCTAAACTACAACGTAACATTAATGTAGACCTACATACCGGTATCTAAATATGATTTCATATATTTTATGCTATATAGACCTACCACGTTACCCTCCACTGGATGTAGAATGAGCAGCATTAAACTACATTTTGGCATTTTACAATACTTATGTGGATATTTTGGATGAAAATAACAAGTAAGTAACTCAAAAGTAGTGTAATGCATTACAATTCAGAGACAGTAATATTGTAATGTAACTAATTACTTTCAAAAGACAGTAACTAGTAATATATAATGTATTACATTTTGGAAGTAACTTGCCCAACACTGTATATAAATAATAAACATTAATTAAATAATAAAGAAATTAATTTAAAAAAAGCAATGCAATAGAAAGCAATGCAATGAAAACAATTATATAGTTAAACATTTTAAATATTTTAAGGTGCATTACGGTAGAACTTATGGTTAAATTGTCACAAATAAAAATCTAAAAATAAATTATATTAATGATTAAAAAATTAATTATAAATATAATAAACATGTTCATTTTCTTTATGTAAAATACAATGCTGTTTTATATCCTTTTGATTTTGGGATGAAATATATATATTTGATAAAAGACAATGAAGGTGATGTTTTTAGGCATTAAGGTTATTTTTATTTTTTTGGCGTTGGCATTCTTGCTATTGCATTATATATAAATAATAAAAAAACAATTAATTAAATAAAGAAATTACTCAAAAAGCAATGCAATAGAAAGCAATGCAATAAAAACAATTATATAGTTCAAATGTTTTTATATTTTAAGGTGCATTACGGTAGAACTTATGGTTAAATTGTCACAAATAAAAATCAAAAAAATAAATTATATGAATGATTAAAAAATTAATTATGAATATTATACAAATGTTAGTCTAATGCGTTTCATTTTGTTTATGCAATATTTTTGATTTTGGGATGAAATATATCACAGACCTGTTTTCACTCAAAAAACATGCGACTAGTTTTCTAAATCTTGAAATCAGCTTCTGGCGGGTCACAGGAGGGTTTCACTGTATGAAGAACAAATATACTGCAGAGAGAATCCGCAGCAACATTTCGACTCAGTGGAGCAGAAGAGACGCTCAACTGTTTAATGATTACACGCTTTTATTCTCTTTGATGCTTACTGCACGTTCTCTCTGCACAGTTACAGTTCTCTGTGCTGCAGCGCAGAAGTGTGCTGTGTTACAGCGCCACCTGCAGGTCACCACAGCCTCTTCATCGACCTGCATGGATTGAGGGAAAGAAAGCATCCCAACTTAAGATCTCCAGACGTTTTTGTATCACAAAGAAAATTAGAGAGGTGGCCTATCATTTAAGATTGTTCATCGTATTTATTAAGTTTTGTAAAGTGTATTTTCTGTAAATATATGTACATGTATATAAATGTGTGTGTGTATATATATATATAAACAAACAATTATTGTGATGCAATGTGTAAAACAATGCATCATCATTCAACAACTCTACCGTAGTACTAAATAATTATTGGTAAATTGGTGTATACACCAGTTTAAAAGTTTTTCTTCTGCTCACCGAGGCTGCATTAATTTGATCAAAAATACAGTAAAAATTGTGAATATTTTTACAATTTAAAATAACTGTCTTCTATGTGAATATCTGTTAGACTGTAATTTATTTCTGTGATGCAGCGCTGAATTTTCAGCAATTTACTCCAGTCTTCAGTGTCACATGATCTTCAGAAATCATTCTAATATGCTGATTTGCTGCTCAAGAAACATTTCTGATTATTATCAATGTTGAAAACAGTCGTGCTGCCCAATATTTTTGTGGAAACTGTGATATTTTTTATTTTTCAGGATTCACAGATTAATAGAAAGCTCAAAACAACAGCATTTATGTGCAATTGAAATATTTTGTAACATTATAAATGTCTTTACTGTCACTTTTGATCAATTTAATGCATCCTTGATGAATAAAAGTGTTAATTTCTTTAAGAAAAAATAATGAAAATCTTAGACATCAAACTGATGGTTCTACCGTATCAGAGACATGGCATGAAAAGGTTTTCCAGGACAAAAATCTAAACATTCTTACTTCAAGATACATGAAGCGAAATAAAAGTGTTTTCTGAAAATTGTATTAAAATGAAGTGAGTTTTTGCTTAAAACAAGAGAAAATATCTGCCAATGGGCTTAGAAAAATAAACTTAATTCAACGGAAAAATACCATTATTTTTCTCACCCCATTGGCACACATTTGTTCTTGTTTTAAGCAAAAACTCGCTTCATTTTGGGACATTTTCCAGAAAACAAGACTTAGTATCTCAAGTCATTTCACTTTTCAAGTAAATGCATATTTATTTAAGATTGTTTAGATATTTGTACTGCAAAACAAGACAAAAATATTAGACAAAAACCCTTCACTGCAATTGTTTAGGGTTTGATGATTATTATTAGTGGCTGATAGGAGGATATTTATGGGTATTTATGAAACGAGAGCCATAAAAGATGATAAAATCCTACAGATTAACATCAGACAGATGAGACGTTTTCTTATGTAATGTAGATAACACATGTTTATCAAATCACTGACCATATTTCACACACTACACAAAGAACAAAGTATAAACTGCACACTTTGTGCATCAATCACAACACAATCTAATCTGAAAGTAAAAACTATTGTCATATTTCCTCTTTTTCAATGCTCAACACACACACACACACTCGCTCTCACACACACACACACTCTCTCTCTCTCTCTCACACACACACACACTCACTCACACTCACACACACTCTCTCTCTCTCCC